>NW_027175565.1:0-119207 GCF_028021215.1 Eschrichtius robustus
TTTTCTCATCTCCTTGTGCTCGGGTTCGCCATTCCAGCCGCTTTACTAGCAATCTCCCTCCTTGGAGAATCAGCACCTTTAACCTCCTGTTCCATACAGGTTGCAATTTGTCCTGAGGGTGAACGGGAAGAGGGGGAACCAATGAGAGACTAGCTCTAGGTGTTGGGACAGGCACAGGGTCACTCTATTTTCCCATCAGGAAGAAGAATTAACCACAGGCTCAGTGTGCCGCCCGGAAGCAGAATAGGGCCTAAAGCAATCCTGCGCTTTTGCGGCCAGCTCCCAAGAGAGCGAGTTGAAAAATGGAGCTCAGGGGCACTGCAATTCACAAACCTGCAGACTTATAAATGATAACTCTCGTCTACAAATATATTGAGGGAAGGCAACAAAGAGGATTTGAAAGCATGGCAGAATTGCAGGAAACAGATTTCAGGAGGCAGATTCGAATCGCCTTTAAAGCACAGGAAAAGCGGCAAAACCTCGACAATGATGCCCTTGGCCAAAAAGGGCGTATGCGTTTTTTCCTGAATATATTCAGGAAAAAACGCATACGCCCTTTTTGGCCAACCAAGCAACCTGGAAAGGCAAATCAGCGCTACAAAAAAGTCTCGCTTCCCATCGGTCAAAAGGGCTATGCTGAATAAAGTGTCAAAACCAGAAATGCAGGACAGGCCACGGAGAAACGGAAGCCTTGCTACGCTGATGGGCGGGATGTAAATTGCCAACAGCCACCTTGGAGAAGTGTACGGTGTGTCCTGAAACATTTACAAAACTCAGCTTAGAGAGCATAGGGCACTTCCACTCATGGGCGTATAAATTGGGAAAACTAAAAATCAGCAAGACACAAGCACCCCAAAGTTTAGGGCTGCTCTGTTGACAAGAACCTCCACTTCGTTACACCTTAAATATCCCAGGAAAGAGAAAATGGATAAAGAAGTTGTGGTCCTTATGTACAATGGAATATCACTCAGCCATGAAATCAACGTCATAAGGCTAGTAGCAGCATGATGAGTGGATTTAGGTACGACGATTCTAAGTCAAATAAGTCACACAGAAAAAGACACTTATCATAAGATATCACCTATAGAGGAATGTAAAACCGCTACCCTTGAACTGAATTACAAAACAGAACAGAGTCACACGGTTAGAAAACACACTATGGCTGCCTAACGGGAAAGGTGAGGTGGGGTGATGCATAAAACAAGGGTTTCAAATTAGCTCAGATACCGTTCCATAAACCCAATACGTAATAGACAAGACCTACTCCTTGCTCAGGGACTGGACTCAACACCCCCTATTCACCGCCCAAGAGTATACCTGACTAGTAAGAATCTTAAAACCTATGTATTGATATCTCTCTGTAAGTGAGTCAATTGGGTGTAAAGCTGCATAAACACAGCAGTGAAAAGCAGCTAAACCCCATTATAAAACTCAATTAATTTTAAAAACCCTTGAAACAAAGACAGTGAAAGAGAGAGAAATTCTTACAAAATTCGTTCAGGGGCTGTGATGCCACCTGGATTGACCATATCTAGACCTGCAGCTGATTGAGACATAAGGGTGGACACTCTTGGGCTGAGAGGTTTGGTGAGGTTGGGTGAGCAAACGCAGACGCTTTAAAGTAATACTGCGTGGTACCCATCCCATGGGTCCCAAATCTCCAGGTTCAAGGGCATCTTCCTACATCGAAAACATGCATGAGAAACCCAGAAGATGGTCCACCGAGTGATCGGGAAAGGTTTCTAAAACGCACCTCATTTCTCATCTCCTTGTGCTCGGGTTCGCCATTCCAGCCGCTTTACTAGCAATCTCCCTCCTTGGAGAATCAGCACCTTTAACCTCCTGTTCCATACAGGTTGCAGTTTGTCCTGAGGATGAACGGGAAGAGGGGGAACCAATGAGAGACTAGCTCTAGGTGTTGGGACAGGCACAGGTCACTCTATTTTTCCCATCAGGAAGAAGAATTAACCACAAGCTCAGTGTGCCGCCCGGATGCAGAATAGGGCCTAAAGCAATCCTGCGCTTTTGCGGCCAGCTCCCAAGAGAGCGAGTTGAAATATGGAGCTCAGGGGCACTGCAATTCACAAACCTGCAGACTTATAAATTATAACTCTCGTCTACAAATATATTGAGGGAAGGCAACCAAGAGGATTTGAAAGCAAGGCAGAATTGCAGGAAACAGATTTCAGGAGGCAGATTCGAATCGCCTTTAAAGCACAGGAAAAGCGGCAAAACCTCGACAATGATGCCCTTGGCCAAAAAGGGCGTATGCGTTTTTTCCTGAATATATTCAGGAAAAAATCGCCATACGTCCATTTTGGCCAACCAAGCAACCTGGAAAGGCAAATCAGTGCTACAAAGAAGTCTCGCTTCCCATCGGTCAAAGGGCCATGCTGAATAAAGTGTCAAAACCAGAAATGCAGGACAGGCCACGGAGAAACGGAGCCTTGCTACGCTGATGGGCGGGATGTAAATTGCCAACAGCCACTCTGGAGAAGTGTACGGTGTGTCCTGAAACATTTACAAAACTCAGCTTAGAGAGCATAGGGCACTTCCACTCATGGGCGTATAAATTGGGAAAACTAAAATCAGCAAGACACAAGCACCCCAAAGTTTAGGGCTGCTCTGTTGACAAGAACCTCCACTTCGTTACACCTTAAATATCCAAGGAAAGAGAAAAATGGATAAAGAAGTTGTGGTCCTTATGTACAATGGAATATCACTCAGCATGAAATCAACGTCATAAGGCTAGTAGCAGCATGATGAGTGGATTTAGGTACGACGATTCTAAGTCAAATAAGTCACACAGAAAAAGACACTTATCATAAGATATCACCTATAGAGGGAATGTAAAAACCGCTACCCTTGAACTGAATTACAAAACAGAACAGAGTCACACGGTTAGAAAACACACTATGGCTGCCTAACGGGAAAGGTGAGGTGGGGTGATGCATAAAACAAGGGTTTCAAATTAGCTCAGATACCGTTCCATAAACCCAATACGTAATAGACAAGACCTACTCCTTGCTCAGGGAACTGGGACTCAACACCCCCTATTCACCGCCCAAGAGTATATCTGACTAGTAAGAATCTTAAAACCTATGTATTGATATCTCTCTGTAAGTGAGTCAAGTGGGTGTAAAGCTGCATAAACACAGCAGTGAAAAGCAGCTAAACCCCATTATAAAACTCAATTAATTTTAAAAACCCGTGAAACAAAGACAGTGAAAGGGAGAGAAATTCTTACAAAAATTCATTCAGGCGCTGTGATGCCACCTGGATTGACCATATCTAGACCTGCAGCTGATTGAGACATAAGGGTGGACACTCTTGGGGCTGAGAGGTTTGGTGAGGTTGGGTGAGCAAACGCAGACGCTTTAAAGTAATACTGCGTGGTACCCCATCCCATGGGTCCCAAATCTCCAGGTTCAAGGGCATCTCCTACATCGAAAACATGCATGAGAAACCCAGAAGATGGTCCACCGAGTGATCGGGAAAGGTTTCTAAAACGCACCTCATTTCTCATCTCCTTGTGCTCGGGTTCGCCATTCCAGCCGCTTTACTAGCAATCTCCCTCCTTGGAGAATCAGCACCTTTAACCTCCTGTTCCATACAGGTTGCAATTTGTCCTGAGGGTGAACGGGAAGAGGGGGAACCAATGAGAGACCTAGCTCTAGGTGTTGGGGACAGGCACAGGTCACTCTATTTTCCCATCAGGAAGAAGAATTAACCACAGGCTTCAGTCTGCCGCCCGGGAAGCAGAATAGGGCCTAAAGCAATCCGCGCTTTGCGGCCAGCTCCCAAGAGAGCGAGTTGAAAAATGGAGCTCAGGGGCACTGCAATTCACAAACCTGCAGACTTATAAATGATAACTCTCGTCTACAAATATATTGAGGGAAGGCAACAAAGAGGATTTGAAAGCAAGGCAGAATTGCAGGAAACAGATTTCAGGAGGCAGATTCGAATCGCCTTTAAAGCACAGGAAAAGCGGCAAAACCTCGACAATGATGCCCTTGGCCAAAAGGGCGTATGCGTTTTTTCCTGAATATATTCAGGAAAAAACGCCATACGCCCTTTTTGGCCAACCAAGCAACCTGGAAAGGCAAATCAGCGCTACAAAAAAGTCTCGCTTCCCCATCGGTCAAAAGGGCTATGCTGAATAAAGGTCAAAACCAGAAATGCAGGACAGGCCACGGAGGGAAACGGAAGCCTTGCTACGCTGATGGGCGGGATGTAAATTGCCAACAGCCACCTTGGAGAAGTGTACGGTGTGTCCTGAAACATTTACAAAACTCAGCTTAGAGAGGCATAGGGCACTTCCACTCATGGGCGTATAAATTGGGAAACTAAAAATCAGCAAGACACAAGCACCCCAAAGTTTAGGGCTGCTCTGTTGACAAGAACCTCCACTTCGTTACACCTTAAATATCCCAGGAAAGAGAAAAATGGATAAAGAAGTTGTGGTCCTTATGTACAATGGAATATCACTCAGCCATGAAATCAACGTCATAAGGCTAGTAGCAGCATGATGAGTGGATTTAGGTACGACGATTCTAAGTCAAATAAGTCACACAGAAAAAGACACTTATCATAAGATATCACCTATAGAGGGAATGTAAAAACCGCTACCCTTGAACTGAATTACAAAACAGAACAGAGTCACACGGTTAGAAAACACACTATGGCTGCCTAACGGGAAAGGTGAGGTGGGGTGATGCATAAAACAAGGGTTTCAAATTAGCTCAGATACCGTTCCATAAACCCAATACGTAATAGACAAGACCTACTCCTTGCTCAGGGAACTGGACTCAACACCCCCTATTCACCGCCCAAGAGTATATCTGACTAGTAAGAATCTTAAAACCTATGTATTGATATCTCTCTGTAAGTGAGTCAAGTGGGTGTAAAGCTGCATAAACACAGCAGTGAAAAGCAGCTAAACCCCATTATAAAACTCAATTAATTTTAAAAACCCGTGAAACAAAGACAGTGAAAGGGAGAGAAATTCTTACAAAATTCGTTCAGGCGCTGTGATGCCACCTGGATTGACCATATCTAGACCCGCAGCTGATTGAGACATAAGGGTGGACACTCTTGGGGCTGAGGGGTTTGGTGAGGTTCGGTGAGCAAACGCAGACGCTTTAAAGTAATACTGCGTGGTACCCATCCCATGGGTCCCAAATCTCCAGGTTCAAGGGCATCTTCCTACATCGAAAACATGCATGAGAAACCCAGAAGATGGTCCACCGAGTGATCGGGAAAGGTTTCTAAAACGCACCTCATTTCTCATCTCCTTGTGCTCGGGTTCGCCATTCCAGCCGCTTTACTAGCAATCTCCCTCCTTGGAGAATCAGCACCTTTAACCTCCTGTTCCATACAGGTTGCAATTTGTCCTGAGGGTGAACGGGAAGAGGGGAAACCAATGAGAGACTAGCTCTAGGTGTTGGGACAGGCACAGGTCACTCTATTTTCCCATCAGGAAGAAGAATTAACCACAGGCTCAGTCTGCCGCCCGGAAGCAGAATAGGGCCTAAAGCAATCCTGCGCTTTTGCGGCCAGCTCCCAAGAGAGCGAGTTGAAAAATGGAGCTCAGGGGCACTGCAATTCACAAACCTGCAGACTTATAAATTATAACTCTCGTCTACAAATATATTGAGGGAAGGCAACCAAGAGGATTTGAAAGCAAGGCAGAATTGCAGGAAACAGATTTCAGGAGGCAGATTCGAATCGCCTTTAAAGCACAGGAAAAGCGGCAAAACCTCGACAATGATGCCCTTGGCCAAAAAGGGCGTATGCGTTTTTTCCTGAATATATTCAGGAAAAAACGCATACACCCTTTTTGGCCAACCAAGCAACCTGGAAAGGCAAATCAGCGCTACAAAGAAGTCTCGCTTCCCATCGGTCAAAAGGGCCATGCTGAATAAAGTGTCAAAACCAGAAATGCAGGACAGGCCACGGAGAAACGGGAGCCTTGCTACGCTGATGGGTGGGATGTAAATTGCCAACAGCCACTCTGGAGAAGTGTACGGTGTGTCCTGAAACATTTACAAAACTCAGCTTAGAGAGCATAGGGCACTTCCACTCATGGGCGTATAAATTGGGAAAACTAAAAATCAGCAAGACACAAGCACCCCAAAGTTTAGGGCTGCTCTGTTGACAAGAACCTCCACTTCGTTACACCTTAAATATCCCAGGAAAGAGAAAAATGGATAAAGAAGTTGTGGTCCTTATGTACAATGGAATATCACTCAGCCATGAAATCAACGTCATAAGGCTAGTAGCAGCATGATGAGTGGATTTAGGTACGACGATTCTAAGTCAAATAAGTCACACAGAAAAAGACACTTTTCATAAGATATCACCTATAGAGGGAATGTAAAAACCGCTACCCTTGAACTGAATTACAAAACAGAACAGAGTCACACGGTTAGAAAACACACTATGGCTGCCTAACGGGAAAGGTGAGGTGGGGTGATGCATAAAACAAGGGTTTCAAATTAGCTCAGATACCGTTCCATAAACCCAATACGTAATAGACAAGACCTACTCCTTGCTCAGGGAACTGGACTCAACACCCCCTATTCACCGCCCAAGAGTATATCTGACTAGTAAGAATCTTAAAACCTATGTATTGATATCTCTCTGTAAGTGAGTCAAGTGGGTGTAAAGCTGCATAAACACAGCAGTGAAAAGCAGCTAAACCCCATTATAAAACTCAATTAATTTTAAAAACCCGTGAAACAAAGACAGTGAAAGGGAGAGAAATTCTTACAAAATTCATTCAGGCGCTGTGATGCCACCTGGATTGACCATATCTAGACCTGCAGCTGATTGAGACATAAGGGTGGACACTCTTGGGGCTGAGAGGTTTGGTGAGGTTGGGTGAGCAAACGCAGACGCTTTAAAGTAATACTGCGTGGTACCCATCCCATGGGTCCCAAATCTCCAGGTTCAAGGGCATCTTCCTACATCGAAAACATGCATGAGAAACCCAGAAGATGGTCCACCGAGTGATCGGGAAAGGTTTCTAAAACGCACCTCATTTCTCATCTCCTTGTGCTCGGGTTCGCCATTCCAGCCGCTTTACTAGCAATCTCCCTCCTTGGAGAATCAGCACCTTTAACCTCCTGTTCCATACAGGTTGCAATTTGTCCTGAGGGTGAACGGGAAGAGGGGGAACCAATGAGAGACTAGCTCTAGGTGTTGGGACAGGCACAGGTCACTCTATTTTCCCATCAGGAAGAAGAATTAACCACAGGCTCAGTGTGCCGCCCGGAAGCAGAATAGGGCCTAAAGCAATCCTGCGCTTTTGCGGCCAGCTCCCAAGAGAGCGAGTTGAAAAATGGAGCTCAGGGGCACTGCAATTCACAAACCTGCAGACTTATAAATGATAACTCTCGTCTACAAATATATTGAGGGAAGGCAACAAAGAGGATTTGAAAGCAAGGCAGAATTGCAGGAAACAGATTTCAGGAGGCAGATTCGAATCGCCTTTAAAGCACAGGAAAAGCGGCAAAACCTCGACAATGATGCCCTTGGCCAAAAAGGGCGTATGCGTTTTTTCCTGAATATATTCAGGAAAAAACGCATACGCCCTTTTTGGCCAACCAAGCAACCTGGAAAGGCAAATCAGCGCTACAAAAAAGTCTCGCTTCCCATCGGTCAAAAGGGCTATGCTGAATAAAGTGTCAAAACCAGAAATGCAGGACAGGCCACGGAGAAACGGAAGCCTTGCTACGCTGATGGGCGGGATGTAAATTGCCAACAGCCACCTTGGAGAAGTGTACGGTGTGTCCTGAAACATTTACAAAACTCAGCTTAGAGAGCATAGGGCACTTCCACTCATGGGCGTATAAATTGGGAAAACTAAAAATCAGCAAGACACAAGCACCCCAAAGTTTAGGGCTGCTCTGTTGACAAGAACCTCCACTTCGTTACACCTTAAATATCCCAGGAAAGAGAAAAATGGATAAAGAAGTTGTGGTCCTTATGTACAATGGAATATCACTCAGCCATGAAATCAACGTCATAAGGCTAGTAGCAGCATGATGAGTGGATTTAGGTACGACGATTCTAAGTCAAATAAGTCACACAGAAAAAGACACTTATCATAAGATATCACCTATAGAGGGAATGTAAAAACCGCTACCCTTGAACTGAATTACAAAACA
Organism: Eschrichtius robustus; assembly: GCF_028021215.1. Taxonomy (NCBI): domain Eukaryota; kingdom Metazoa; phylum Chordata; class Mammalia; order Artiodactyla; family Eschrichtiidae; genus Eschrichtius; species Eschrichtius robustus. The sequence continues at coordinate 8,172 of NW_027175565.1, forward strand.
GAACAGAGTCACACGGTTAGAAAACACACTATGGCTGCCTAACGGGAAAGGTGAGGTGGGGTGATGCATAAAACAAGGGTTTCAAATTAGCTCAGATACCGTTCCATAAACCCAATATTTAATAGACAAGACCTACTCCTTGCTCAGGGAACTGGACTCAACACCCCCTATTCACCGCCCAAGAGTATACCTGACTAGTAAGAATCTTAAAACCTATGTATTGATATCTCTCTGTAAGTGAGTCAATTGGGTGTAAAGCTGCATAAACACAGCAGTGAAAAGCAGCTAAACCCCATTATAAAACTCAATTAATTTTAAAAACCCTTGAAACAAAGACAGTGAAAGAGAGAGAAATTCTTACAAAATTCGTTCAGGGGCTGTGATGCCACCTGGATTGACCATATCTAGACCTGCAGCTGATTGAGACATAAGGGTGGACACTCTTGGGGCTGAGAGGTTTGGTGAGGTTGGGTGAGCAAACGCAGACGCTTTAAAGTAATACTGCGTGGTACCCATCCCATGGGTCCCAAATCTCCAGGTTCAAGGGCATCTTCCTACATCGAAAACATGCATGAGAAACCCAGAAGATGGTCCACCGAGTGATCGGGAAAGGTTTCTAAAACGCACCTCATTTCTCATCTCCTTGTGCTCGGGTTCGCCATTCCAGCCGCTTTACTAGCAATCTCCCTCCTTGGAGAATCAGCACCTTTAACCTCCTGTTCCATACAGGTTGCAGTTTGTCCTGAGGATGAACGGGAAGAGGGGGAACCAATGAGAGACTAGCTCTAGGTGTTGGGACAGGCACAGGTCACTCTATTTTCCCATCAGGAAGAAGAATTAACCACAAGCTCAGTGTGCCGCCCGGAAGCAGAATAGGGCCTAAAGCAATCCTGCGCTTTTGCGGCCAGCTCCCAAGAGAGCGAGTTGAAATATGGAGCTCAGGGGCACTGCAATTCACAAACCTGCAGACTTATAAATTATAACTCTCGTCTACAAATATATTGAGGGAAGGCAACCAAGAGGATTTGAAAGCAAGGCAGAATTGCAGGAAACAGATTTCAGGAGGCAGATTCGAATCGCCTTTAAAGCACAGGAAAAGCGGCAAAACCTCGACAATGATGCCCTTGGCCAAAAAGGGCGTATGCGTTTTTTCCTGAATATATTCAGGAAAAAACGCATACGCCCATTTTGGCCAACCAAGCAACCTGGAAAGGCAAATCAGTGCTACAAAGAAGTCTCGCTTCCCATCGGTCAAAAGGGCCATGCTGAATAAAGTGTCAAAACCAGAAATGCAGGACAGGCCACGGAGAAACGGGAGCCTTGCTACGCTGATGGGCGGGATGTAAATTGCCAACAGCCACTCTGGAGAAGTGTACGGTGTGTCCTGAAACATTTACAAAACTCAGCTTAGAGAGCATAGGGCACTTCCACTCATGGGCGTATAAATTGGGAAAACTAAAAATCAGCAAGACACAAGCACCCCAAAGTTTAGGGCTGCTCTGTTGACAAGAACCTCCACTTCGTTACACCTTAAATATCCAAGGAAAGAGAAAAATGGATAAAGAAGTTGTGGTCCTTATGTACAATGGAATATCACTCAGCCATGAAATCAACGTCATAAGGCTAGTAGCAGCATGATGAGTGGATTTAGGTACGACGATTCTAAGTCAAATAAGTCACACAGAAAAAGACACTTATCATAAGATATCACCTATAGAGGGAATGTAAAAACCGCTACCCTTGAACTGAATTACAAAACAGAACAGAGTCACACGGTTAGAAAACACACTATGGCTGCCTAACGGGAAAGGTGAGGTGGGGTGATGCATAAAACAAGGGTTTCAAATTAGCTCAGATACCGTTCCATAAACCCAATACGTAATAGACAAGACCTACTCCTTGCTCAGGGAACTGGACTCAACACCCCCTATTCACCGCCCAAGAGTATATCTGACTAGTAAGAATCTTAAAACCTATGTATTGATATCTCTCTGTAAGTGAGTCAAGTGGGTGTAAAGCTGCATAAACACAGCAGTGAAAAGCAGCTAAACCCCATTATAAAACTCAATTAATTTTAAAAACCCGTGAAACAAAGACAGTGAAAGGGAGAGAAATTCTTACAAAATTCATTCAGGCGCTGTGATGCCACCTGGATTGACCATATCTAGACCTGCAGCTGATTGAGACATAAGGGTGGACACTCTTGGGGCTGAGAGGTTTGGTGAGGTTGGGTGAGCAAACGCAGACGCTTTAAAGTAATACTGCGTGGTACCCATCCCATGGGTCCCAAATCTCCAGGTTCAAGGGCATCTTCCTACATCGAAAACATGCATGAGAAACCCAGAAGATGGTCCACCGAGTGATCGGGAAAGGTTTCTAAAACGCACCTCATTTCTCATCTCCTTGTGCTCGGGTTCGCCATTCCAGCCGCTTTACTAGCAATCTCCCTTCTTGGAGAATCAGCACCTTTAACCTCCTGTTCCATACAGGTTGCAATTTGTCCTGAGGGTGAACGGGAAGAGGGGGAACCAATGAGAGACTAGCTCTAGGTGTTGGGACAGGCACAGGTCACTCTATTTTCCCATCAGGAAGAAGAATTAACCACAGGCTCAGTCTGCCGCCCGGAAGCAGAATAGGGCCTAAAGCAATCCTGCGCTTTTGCGGCCAGCTCCCAAGAGAGCGAGTTGAAAAATGGAGCTCAGGGGCACTGCAATTCACAAACCTGCAGACTTATAAATGATAACTCTCGTCTACAAATATATTGAGGGAAGGCAACAAAGAGGATTTGAAAGCAAGGCAGAATTGCAGGAAACAGATTTCAGGAGGCAGATTCGAATCGCCTTTAAAGCACAGGAAAAGCGGAAAAACCTCGACAATGATGCCCTTGGCCAAAAAGGGCGTATGCGTTTTTTCCTGAATATATTCAGGAAAAAACGCATACGCCCTTTTTGGCCAACCAAGCAACCTGGAAAGGCAAATCAGCGCTACAAAAAAGTCTCGCTTCCCATCGGTCAAAAGGGCTATGCTGAATAAAGTGTCAAAACCAGAAATGCAGGACAGGCCACGGAGAAACGGAAGCCTTGCTACGCTGATGGGCGGGACGTAAATTGCCAACAGCCACTCTGGAGAAGTGTACGGTGTGTCCTGAAACATTTACAAAACTCAGCTTAGAGAGCCTAGGGCACTTCCACTCATGGGCGTATAAATTGGGAAAACTAAAAATCAGCAAGACACAAGCACCCCAAAGTTTAGGGCTGCTCTGTTGACAAGAACCTCCACTTCGTTACACCTTAAATATCCCAGGAAAGAGAAAAATGGATAAAGATGTTGTGCTCCTTATGTACAATGGAATATCACTCAGCCATGAAATCAACGTCATAAGGCTAGTAGCAGCATGATGAGTGGATTTAGGTACGACGATTCTAAGTCAAATAAGTCACACAGAAAAAGACACTTATCATAAGATATCACTTATAGAGGGAATGTAAAAACCGCTACCCTTGAACTGAATTACAAAACAGAACAGAGTCACACGGTTAGAAAACACACTATGGCTGCCTAACGGGAAAGGTGAGGTGGGGTGATGCATAAAACAAGGGTTTCAAATTAGCTCAGATACCGTTCCATAAACCCAATATGTAATAGACAAGACCTACTCCTTGCTCAGGGAAGTGGACTCAACACCCCCTATTCACCGCCCAAGAATATATCTGACTAGTAAGAATCTTAAAACTTATGTATTGATATCTCTCTGTAAGTGAGTCAAGTGGGTGTAAAGCTGCATAAACACAGCAGTGAAAAGCAGCTAAACCCCATTATAAAACTCAATTAATTTTAAAAACCCGTGAAACAAAGACAGTGAAAGGGAGAGAAATTCTTACAAAATTCGTTCAGGGGCTGTGATGCCACCTGGATTGACCATATCTAGACCCGCAGCTGATTGAGACATAAGGGTGGACACTCTTGGGGCTGAGGGGTTTGGTGAGGTTGGGTGAGCAAACGCAGACGCTTTAAAGTAATACTGCGTGGTACCCATCCCATGGGTCCCAAATCTCCAGGTTCAAGGGCATCTTCCTACATCGAAAACATGCATGAGAAACACAGAAGATGGTACACCGAGTGATCGGGAAAGGTTTCTAAAACGCACCTCATTTCTCATCTCCTTGTGCTCGGGTTCGCCATTCCAGCCGCTTTACTAGCAATCTCCCTCCTTGGAGAATCAGCACCTTTAACCTCCTGTTCCATACAGGTTGCAATTTGTCCTGAGGATGAACGGGAAGAGGGGGAACCAATGAGAGACTAGCTCTATGTGTTGGGACAGGCACAGGTCACTCTATTTTCCCATCAGGAAGAAGAATTAACCACAAGCTCAGTCTGCCGCCCGGAAGCAGAATAGGGCCTAAAGCAATCCTGCGCTTTTGCGGCCAGCTCCCAAGAGAGCGAGTTGAAATATGGAGCTCAGGGGCACTGCAATTCACAAACCTGCAGACTTATAAATGATAACTCTCGTCTACAAATATATTGAGGGAAGGCAACAAAGAGGATTTGAAAGCAAGGCAGATTTGCAGGAAACAGATTTCAGGAGGCAGATTCGAATCGCCTTTAAAGCACAGGAAAAGCGGCAAAACCTCGACAATGATGCCCTTGGCCAAAAAGGGCGTATGCGTTTTTTCCTGAATATATTCAGGAAAAAACGCATACGCCCTTTTTGGCCAACCAAGCAACCTGGAAAGGCAAATCAGCGCTACAAAGAAGTCTCGCTTCCCATCGGTCAAAAGGGCCATGCTGAATAAAGTGTCAAAACCAAAAATGCAGGACAGGCCACGGAGAAACGGGAGCCTTGCTACGCTGATGGGCGGGATGTAAATTGCCAACAGCCACTCTGGAGAAGTGTACGGTGTGTCCTGAAACATTTACAAAACTCAGCTTAGAGAGCATAGGGCACTTCCACTCATGGGCGTATAAATTGGGAAAACTAAAAATCAGCAAGACACAAGCACCCCAAAGTTTAGGGCTGCTCTGTTGACAAGAACCTCCACTTCGTTACACCTTAAATATCCCAGGAAAGAGAAAAATGGATAAAGAAGTTGTGGTCCGTATGTACAATGGAACATCACTCAGCCATGAAATCAACGTCATAAGGCTAGTAGCAGCATGATGAGTGGATTTAGGTACGACGATTCTAAGTCAAATAAGTCACACAGAAAAAGACACTTATCATAAGATATCACCTATAGAGGGAATGTAAAAACCGCTACCCTTGAACTGAATTACAAAACAGAACAGAGTCACACGGTTAGAAAACACACTATGGCTGCCTAACGGGAAAGGTGAGGTGGGGTGATGCATAAAACAAGGGTTTCAAATTAGCTCAAATACCGTTCCATAAACCCAATACGTAATAGACAAGACCTACTCCTTGCTCAGGGAACTGGACTCAACACCCCCTATTCACCGCCCAAGAGTATATCTGACTAGTAAGAATCTTAAAACCTATGTATTGATATCTCTCTGTAAGTGAGTCAAGTGGGTGTAAAGCTGCATAAACACAGCAGTGAAAAGCAGCTAAACCCCATTATAAAACTCAATTAATTTTAAAAACCCGTGAAACAAAGACAGTGAAAGGGAGAGAAATTCTTACAAAATTCGTTCAGGCGCTGTGATGCCACCTGGATTGACCATATCTAGACCCGCAGCTGATTGAGACATAAGGGTGGACACTCTTGGGGCTGAGGGGTTTGGTGAGGTTGGGTGAGCAAACGCAGACGCTTTAAAGTAATACTGCGTGGTACCCATCCCATGGGTCCCAAATCTCCAGGTTCAAGGGCATCTTCCTACATCGAAAACATGCATGAGAAACCCAGAAGATGGTCCACCGAGTGATCGGGAAAGGTTTCTAAAACGCACCTCATTTCTCATCTCCTTGTGCTCGGGTTCGCCATTCCAGCCGCTTTACTAGCAATCTCCCTCCTTGGAGAATCAGCACCTTTAACCTCCTGTTCCATACAGGTTGCAATTTGTCCTGAGGGTGAACGGGAAGAGGGGGAACCAATGAGAGACTAGCTCTAGGTGTTGGGACAGGCACAGGTCACTCTATTTTCCCATCAGGAAGAAGAATTAACCACAGGCTCAGTGTGCCGCCCGGAAGCAGAATAGGGCCTAAAGCAATCCTGCGCTTTTGCGGCCAGCTCCCAAGAGAGCGAGTTGAAAAATGGAGCTCAGGGGCACTGCAATTCACAAACCTGCAGACTTATAAATGATAACTCTCGTCTACAAATATATTGAGGGAAGGCAACAAAGAGGATTTGAAAGCAAGGCAGAATTGCAGGAAACAGATTTCAGGAGGCAGATTCGAATCGCCTTTAAAGCACAGGAAAAGCGGCAAAACCTCGACAATGATGCCCTTGGCCAAAAAGGGCGTATGCGTTTTTTCCTGAATATATTCAGGAAAAAACGCATACGCCATTTTTGGCCAACCAAGCAACCTGGAAAGGCAAATCAGCGCTACAAAAAAGTCTCGCTTCCCATCGGTCAAAAGGGCTATGCTGAATAAAGTGTCAAAACCAGAAATGCAGGACAGGCCACGGAGAAACGGAAGCCTTGCTACGCTGATGGGCGGGATGTAAATTGCCAACAGCCACCTTGGAGAAGTGTACGGTGTGTCCTGAAACATTTACAAAACTCAGCTTAGAGAGCATAGGGCACTTCCACTCATGGGCGTATAAATTGGGAAAACTAAAAATCAGCAAGACACAAGCACCCCAAAGTTTAGGGCTGCTCTGTTGACAAGAACCTCCACTTCGTTACACCTTAAATATCCCAGGAAAGAGAAAAATGGATAAAGAAGTTGTGGTCCTTATGTACAATGGAATATCACTCAGCCATGAAATCAACGTCATAAGGCTAGTAGCAGCATGATGAGTGGATTTAGGTACGACGATTCTAAGTCAAATAAGTCACACAGAAAAAGACACTTTTCATAAAATATCACCTATAGAGGGAATGTAAAAACCGCTACCCTTGAACTGAATTACAAAACAGAACAGAGTCACACGGTTAGAAAACACACTATGGCTGCCTAACGGGAAAGGTGAGGTGGGGTGATGCATAAAACAAGGGTTTCAAATTAGCTCAGATACCGTTCCATAAACCCAATACGTAATAGACAAGACCTACTCCTTGCTCAGGGAACTGGACTCAACACCCCCTATTCACCGCCCAAGAGTATATCTGACTAGTAAGAATCTTAAAACCTATGTATTGATATCTCTCTGTAAGTGAGTCAAGTGGGTGTAAAGCTGCATAAACACAGCAGTGAAAAGCAGCTAAACCCCATTATAAAACTCAATTAATTTTAAAAACCCGTGAAACAAAGACAGTGAAAGGGAGAGAAATTCTTACAAAATTCATTCAGGCACTGTGATGCCACCTGGATTGACCATATCTAGACCTGCAGCTGATTGAGACATAAGGGTGGACACTCTTGGGGCTGAGAGGTTTGGTGAGGTTGGGTGAGCAAACGCAGACGCTTTAAAGTAATACTGCGTGGTACCCATCCCATGGGTCCCAAATCTCCAGGTTCAAGGGCATCTTCCTACATCGAAAACATGCATGAGAAACCCAGAAGATGGTCCACCGAGTGATCGGGAAAGGTTTCTAAAACGCACCTCATTTCTCATCTCCTTGTGCTCGGGTTCGCCATTCCAGCCGCTTTACTAGCAATCTCCCTCCTTGGAGAATCAGCACCTTTAACCTCCTGTTCCATACAGGTTGCAATTTGTCCTGAGGGTGAACGGGAAGAGGGGGAACCAATGAGAGACTAGCTCTAGGTGTTGGGACAGGCACAGGTCACTCTATTTTCCCATCAGGAAGAAGAATTAACCACAGGCTCAGTCTGCCGCCCGGAAGCAGAATAGGGCCTAAAGCAATCCTGCGCTTTTGCGGCCAGCTCCCAAGAGAGCGAGTTGAAAAATGGAGCTCAGGGGCACTGCAATTCACAAACCTGCAGACTTATAAATGATAACTCTCGTCTACAAATATATTGAGGGAAGGCAACAAAGAGGATTTGAAAGCAAGGCAGAATTGCAGGAAACAGATTTCAGGAGGCAGATTCGAATCGCCTTTAAAGCACAGGAAAAGCGGCAAAACCTCGACAATGATGCCCTTGGCCAAAAAGGGCGTATGCGTTTTTTCCTGAATATATTCAGGAAAAAACGCATACGCCCTTTTTGGCCAACCAAGCAACCTGGAAAGGCAAATCAGCGCTACAAAAAAGTCTCGCTTCCCATCGGTCAAAAGGGCTATGCTGAATAAAGTGTCAAAACCAGAAATGCAGGACAGGCCACGGAGAAACGGAAGCCTTGCTACGCTGATGGGCGGGATGTAAATTGCCAACAGCCACCTTGGAGAAGTGTACGGTGTGTCCTGAAACATTTACAAAACTCAGCTTAGAGAGCATAGGGCACTTCCACTCATGGGCGTATAAATTGGGAAAACTAAAAATCAGCAAGACACAAGCACCCCAAAGTTTAGGGCTGCTCTGTTGACAAGAACCTCCACTTCGTTACACCTTAAATATCCCAGGAAAGAGAAAAATGGATAAAGAAGTTGTGGTCCTTATGTACAATGGAATATCACTCAGCCATGAAATCAACGTCATAAGGCTAGTAGCAGCATGATGAGTGGATTTAGGTACGACGATTCTAAGTCAAATAAGTCACACAGAAAAAGACACTTATCATAAGATATCACCTATAGAGGGAATGTAAAAACCGCTACCCTTGAACTGAATTACAAAACAGAACAGAGTCACACGGTTAGAAAACACACTATGGCTGCCTAACGGGAAAGGTGAGGTGGGGTGATGCATAAAACAAGGGTTTCAAATTAGCTCAGATACCGTTCCATAAACCCAATACGTAATAGACAAGACCTACTCCTTGCTCAGGGAACTGGACTCAACACCCCCTATTCACCGCCCAAGATTATATCTGACTAGTAAGAATCTTAAAACCTATGTATTGATATCTCTCTGTAAGTGAGTCAAGTGGGTGTAAAGCTGCATAAACACAGCAGTGAAAAGCAGCTAAACCCCATTATAAAACTCAATTAATTTTAAAAACCCGTGAAACAAAGACAGTGAAAGGGAGAGAAATTCTTACAAAATTCGTTCAGGCGCTGTGATGCCACCTGGATTGACCATATCTAGACCCGCAGCTGATTGAGACATAAGGGTGGACACTCTTGGGGCTGAGGGGTTTGGTGAGGTTCGGTGAGCAAACGCAGACGCTTTAAAGTAATACTGCGTGGTACCCATCCCATGGGTCCCAAATCTCCAGGTTCAAGGGCATCTTCCTACATCGAAAACATGCATGAGAAACCCAGAAGATGGTCCACCGAGTGATCGGGAAAGGTTTCTAAAACGCACCTCATTTCTCATCTCCTTGTGCTCGGGTTCGCCATTCCAGCCGCTTTACTAGCAATCTCCCTCCTTGGAGAATCAGCACCTTTAACCTCCTGTTCCATACAGGTTGCAATTTGTCCTGAGGGTGAACGGGAAGAGGGGGAACCAATGAGAGACTAGCTCTAGGTGTTGGGACAGGCACAGGTCACTCTATTTTCCCATCAGGAAGAAGAATTAACCACAGGCTCAGTCTGCCGCCCGGAAGCAGATTAGGGCCTAAAGCAATCCTGCGCTTTTGCGGCCAGCTCCCAAGAGAGCGAGTTGAAATATGGAGCTCAGGGGCACTGCAATTCACAAACCTGCAGACTTATAAATGATAACTCTCGTCTACAAATATATTGAGGGAAGGCAACAAAGAGGATTTGAAAGCAAGGCAGATTTGCAGGAAACAGATTTCAGGAGGCAGATTCGAATCGCCTTTAAAGCACAGGAAAAGCGGCAAAACCTCGACAATGATGCCCTTGGCCAAAAAGGGCGTATGCGTTTTTTCCTGAATATATTCAGGAAAAAACGCATACGCCCTTTTTGGCCAACCAAGTAACCTGGAAAGGCAAATCAGCGCTACACAGAAGTCTCGCTTCCCATCGGTCAAAAGGGCCATGCTGAATAAAGTGTCAAAACCAGAAATGCAGGACAGGCCACGGAGAAACGGGAGCCTTGCTACGCTGATGGGCGGGACGTAAATTGCCAACAGCCACTCTGGAGAAGTGTACGGTGTGTCCTGAAACATTTACAAAACTCAGCTTAGAGAGCATAGGGCACTTCCACTCATGGGCGTATAAATTGGGAAAACTAAAAATCAGCAAGACACAAGCACCCCAAAGTTTAGGGCTGCTCTGTTGACAAGAACCTCCACTTCGTTACACCTTAAATATCCCAGGAAAGAGAAAAATGGATAAAGAAGTTGTGGTCCTTATGTACAATGGAATATCACTCAGCCATGAAATCAACGTCATAAGGCTAGTAGCAGCATGATGAGTGGATTTAGGTACGACGATTCTAAGTCAAATAAGTCACACAGAAAAAGACACTTTTCATAAAATATCACCTATAGAGGGAATGTAAAAACCGCTACCCTTGAACTGAATTACAAAACAGAACAGAGTCACACGGTTAGAAAACACACTATGGCTGCCTAACGGGAAAGGTGAGGTGGGGTGATGCATAAAACAAGGGTTTCAAATTAGCTCAGATACCGTTCCATAAACCCAATACGTAATAGACAAGACCTACTCCTTGCTCAGGGAACTGGACTCAACACCCCCTATTCACCGCCCAAGAGTATATCTGACTAGTAAGAATCTTAAAACCTATGTATTGATATCTCTCTGTAAGTGAGTCAAGTGGGTGTAAAGCTGCATAAACACAGCAGTGAAAAGCAGCTAAACCCCATTATAAAACTCAATTAATTTTAAAAACCCGTGAAACAAAGACAGTGAAAGGGAGAGAAATTCTTACAAAATTCATTCAGGCACTGTGATGCCACCTGGATTGACCATATCTAGACCTGCAGCTGATTGAGACATAAGGGTGGACACTCTTGGGGCTGAGAGGTTTGGTGAGGTTGGGTGAGCAAACGCAGACGCTTTAAAGTAATACTGCGTGGTACCCATCCCATGGGTCCCAAATCTCCAGGTTCAAGGGCATCTTCCTACATCGAAAACATGCATGAGAAACCCAGAAGATGGTCCACCGAGTGATCGGGAAAGGTTTCTAAAACGCACCTCATTTCTCATCTCCTTGTGCTCGGGTTCGCCATTCCAGCCGCTTTACTAGCAATCTCCCTCCTTGGAGAATCAGCACCTTTAACCTCCTGTTCCATACAGGTTGCAATTTGTCCTGAGGGTGAACGGGAAGAGGGGGAACCAATGAGAGACTAGCTCTAGGTGTTGGGACAGGCACAGGTCACTCTATTTTCCCATCAGGAAGAAGAATTAACCACAGGCTCAGTCTGCCGCCCGGAAGCAGAATAGGGCCTAAAGCAATCCTGCGCTTTTGCGGCCAGCTCCCAAGAGAGCGAGTTGAAAAATGGAGCTCAGGGGCACTGCAATTCACAAACCTGCAGACTTATAAATGATAACTCTCGTCTACAAATATATTGAGGGAAGGCAACAAAGAGGATTTGAAAGCAAGGCAGAATTGCAGGAAACAGATTTCAGGAGGCAGATTCGAATCGCCTTTAAAGCACAGGAAAAGCGGCAAAACCTCGACAATGATGCCCTTGGCCAAAAAGGGCGTATGCGTTTTTTCCTGAATATATTCAGGAAAAAACGCATACGCCCTTTTTGGCCAACCAAGCAACCTGGAAAGGCAAATCAGCGCTACAAAAAAGTCTCGCTTCCCATCGGTCAAAAGGGCTATGCTGAATAAAGTGTCAAAACCAGAAATGCAGGACAGGCCACGGAGAAACGGAAGCCTTGCTACGCTGATGGGCGGGATGTAAATTGCCAACAGCCACCTTGGAGAAGTGTACGGTGTGTCCTGAAACATTTACAAAACTCAGCTTAGAGAGCATAGGGCACTTCCACTCATGGGCGTATAAATTGGGAAAACTAAAAATCAGCAAGACACAAGCACCCCAAAGTTTAGGGCTGCTCTGTTGACAAGAACCTCCACTTCGTTACACCTTAAATATCCCAGGAAAGAGAAAAATGGATAAAGAAGTTGTGGTCCTTATGTACAATGGAATATCACTCAGCCATGAAATCAACGTCATAAGGCTAGTAGCAGCATGATGAGTGGATTTAGGTACGACGATTCTAAGTCAAATAAGTCACACAGAAAAAGACACTTATCATAAGATATCACCTATAGAGGGAATGTAAAAACCGCTACCCTTGAACTGAATTACAAAACAGAACAGAGTCACACGGTTAGAAAACACACTATGGCTGCCTAACGGGAAAGGTGAGGTGGGGTGATGCATAAAACAAGGGTTTCAAATTAGCTCAGATACCGTTCCATAAACCCAATACGTAATAGACAAGACCTACTCCTTGCTCAGGGAACTGGACTCAACACCCCCTATTCACCGCCCAAGATTATATCTGACTAGTAAGAATCTTAAAACCTATGTATTGATATCTCTCTGTAAGTGAGTCAAGTGGGTGTAAAGCTGCATAAACACAGCAGTGAAAAGCAGCTAAACCCCATTATAAAACTCAATTAATTTTAAAAACCCGTGAAACAAAGACAGTGAAAGGGAGAGAAATTCTTACAAAATTCGTTCAGGCGCTGTGATGCCACCTGGATTGACCATATCTAGACCCGCAGCTGATTGAGACATAAGGGTGGACACTCTTGGGGCTGAGGGGTTTGGTGAGGTTCGGTGAGCAAACGCAGACGCTTTAAAGTAATACTGCGTGGTACCCATCCCATGGGTCCCAAATCTCCAGGTTCAAGGGCATCTTCCTACATCGAAAACATGCATGAGAAACCCAGAAGATGGTCCACCGAGTGATCGGGAAAGGTTTCTAAAACGCACCTCATTTCTCATCTCCTTGTGCTCGGGTTCGCCATTCCAGCCGCTTTACTAGCAATCTCCCTCCTTGGAGAATCAGCACCTTTAACCTCCTGTTCCATACAGGTTGCAATTTGTCCTGAGGGTGAACGGGAAGAGGGGGAACCAATGAGAGACTAGCTCTAGGTGTTGGGACAGGCACAGGTCACTCTATTTTCCCATCAGGAAGAAGAATTAACCACAGGCTCAGTCTGCCGCCCGGAAGCAGAATAGGGCCTAAAGCAATCCTGCGCTTTTGCGGCCAGCTCCCAAGAGAGCGAGTTGAAATATGGAGCTCAGGGGCACTGCAATTCACAAACCTGCAGACTTATAAATGATAACTCTCGTCTACAAATATATTGAGGGAAGGCAACAAAGAGGATTTGAAAGCAAGGCAGATTTGCAGGAAACAGATTTCAGGAGGCAGATTCGAATCGCCTTTAAAGCACAGGAAAAGCGGCAAAACCTCGACAATGATGCCCTTGGCCAAAAAGGGCGTATGCGTTTTTTCCTGAATATATTCAGGAAAAAACGCATACGCCCTTTTTGGCCAACCAAGTAACCTGGAAAGGCAAATCAGCGCTACACAGAAGTCTCGCTTCCCATCGGTCAAAAGGGCCATGCTGAATAAAGTGTCAAAACCAGAAATGCAGGACAGGCCACGGAGAAACGGGAGCCTTGCTACGCTGATGGGCGGGACGTAAATTGCCAACAGCCACTCTGGAGAAGTGTACGGTGTGTCCTGAAACATTTACAAAACTCAGCTTAGAGAGCATAGGGCACTTCCACTCATGGGCGTATAAATTGGGAAAACTAAAAATCAGCAAGACACAAGCACCCCAAAGTTTAGGGCTGCTCTGTTGACAAGAACCTCCACTTCGTTACACCTTAAATATCCCAGGAAAGAGAAAAATGGATAAAGAAGTTGTGGTCCTTATGTACAATGGAATATCACTCAGCCATGAAATCAACGTCATAAGGCTAGTAGCAGCATGATGAGTGGATTTAGGTACGACGATTCTAAGTCAAATAAGTCACACAGAAAAAGACACTTTTCATAAAATATCACCTATAGAGGGAATGTAAAAACCGCTACCCTTGAACTGAATTACAAAACAGAACAGAGTCACACGGTTAGAAAACACACTATGGCTGCCTAACGGGAAAGGTGAGGTGGGGTGATGCATAAAACAAGGGTTTCAAATTAGCTCAGATACCGTTCCATAAACCCAATACGTAATAGACAAGACCTACTCCTTGCTCAGGGAACTGGACTCAACACCCCCTATTCACCGCCCAAGAGTATATCTGACTAGTAAGAATCTTAAAACCTATGTATTGATATCTCTCTGTAAGTGAGTCAAGTGGGTGTAAAGCTGCATAAACACAGCAGTGAAAAGCAGCTAAACCCCATTATAAAACTCAATTAATTTTAAAAACCCGTGAAACAAAGACAGTGAAAGGGAGAGAAATTCTTACAAAATTCATTCAGGCACTGTGATGCCACCTGGATTGACCATATCTAGACCTGCAGCTGATTGAGACATAAGGGTGGACACTCTTGGGGCTGAGAGGTTTGGTGAGGTTGGGTGAGCAAACGCAGACGCTTTAAAGTAATACTGCGTGGTACCCATCCCATGGGTCCCAAATCTCCAGGTTCAAGGGCATCTTCCTACATCGAAAACATGCATGAGAAACCCAGAAGATGGTCCACCGAGTGATCGGGAAAGGTTTCTAAAACGCACCTCATTTCTCATCTCCTTGTGCTCGGGTTCGCCATTCCAGCCGCTTTACTAGCAATCTCCCTCCTTGGAGAATCAGCACCTTTAACCTCCTGTTCCATACAGGTTGCAATTTGTCCTGAGGGTGAACGGGAAGAGGGGGAACCAATGAGAGACTAGCTCTAGGTGTTGGGACAGGCACAGGTCACTCTATTTTCCCATCAGGAAGAAGAATTAACCACAGGCTCAGTCTGCCGCCCGGAAGCAGAATAGGGCCTAAAGCAATCCTGCGCTTTTGCGGCCAGCTCCCAAGAGAGCGAGTTGAAAAATGGAGCTCAGGGGCACTGCAATTCACAAACCTGCAGACTTATAAATGATAACTCTCGTCTACAAATATATTGAGGGAAGGCAACAAAGAGGATTTGAAAGCAAGGCAGAATTGCAGGAAACAGATTTCAGGAGGCAGATTCGAATCGCCTTTAAAGCACAGGAAAAGCGGCAAAACCTCGACAATGATGCCCTTGGCCAAAAAGGGCGTATGCGTTTTTTCCTGAATATATTCAGGAAAAAACGCATACGCCCTTTTTGGCCAACCAAGCAACCTGGAAAGGCAAATCAGCGCTACAAAAAAGTCTCGCTTCCCATCGGTCAAAAGGGCTATGCTGAATAAAGTGTCAAAACCAGAAATGCAGGACAGGCCACGGAGAAACGGAAGCCTTGCTACGCTGATGGGCGGGATGTAAATTGCCAACAGCCACCTTGGAGAAGTGTACGGTGTGTCCTGAAACATTTACAAAACTCAGCTTAGAGAGCATAGGGCACTTCCACTCATGGGCGTATAAATTGGGAAAACTAAAAATCAGCAAGACACAAGCACCCCAAAGTTTAGGGCTGCTCTGTTGACAAGAACCTCCACTTCGTTACACCTTAAATATCCCAGGAAAGAGAAAAATGGATAAAGAAGTTGTGGTCCTTATGTACAATGGAATATCACTCAGCCATGAAATCAACGTCATAAGGCTAGTAGCAGCATGATGAGTGGATTTAGGTACGACGATTCTAAGTCAAATAAGTCACACAGAAAAAGACACTTATCATAAGATATCACCTATAGAGGGAATGTAAAAACCGCTACCCTTGAACTGAATTACAAAACAGAACAGAGTCACACGGTTAGAAAACACACTATGGCTGCCTAACGGGAAAGGTGAGGTGGGGTGATGCATAAAACAAGGGTTTCAAATTAGCTCAGATACCGTTCCATAAACCCAATACGTAATAGACAAGACCTACTCCTTGCTCAGGGAACTGGACTCAACACCCCCTATTCACCGCCCAAGATTATATCTGACTAGTAAGAATCTTAAAACCTATGTATTGATATCTCTCTGTAAGTGAGTCAAGTGGGTGTAAAGCTGCATAAACACAGCAGTGAAAAGCAGCTAAACCCCATTATAAAACTCAATTAATTTTAAAAACCCGTGAAACAAAGACAGTGAAAGGGAGAGAAATTCTTACAAAATTCGTTCAGGCGCTGTGATGCCACCTGGATTGACCATATCTAGACCCGCAGCTGATTGAGACATAAGGGTGGACACTCTTGGGGCTGAGGGGTTTGGTGAGGTTCGGTGAGCAAACGCAGACGCTTTAAAGTAATACTGCGTGGTACCCATCCCATGGGTCCCAAATCTCCAGGTTCAAGGGCATCTTCCTACATCGAAAACATGCATGAGAAACCCAGAAGATGGTCCACCGAGTGATCGGGAAAGGTTTCTAAAACGCACCTCATTTCTCATCTCCTTGTGCTCGGGTTCGCCATTCCAGCCGCTTTACTAGCAATCTCCCTCCTTGGAGAATCAGCACCTTTAACCTCCTGTTCCATACAGGTTGCAATTTGTCCTGAGGGTGAACGGGAAGAGGGGGAACCAATGAGAGACTAGCTCTAGGTGTTGGGACAGGCACAGGTCACTCTATTTTCCCATCAGGAAGAAGAATTAACCACAGGCTCAGTCTGCCGCCCGGAAGCAGAATAGGGCCTAAAGCAATCCTGCGCTTTTGCGGCCAGCTCCCAAGAGAGCGAGTTGAAATATGGAGCTCAGGGGCACTGCAATTCACAAACCTGCAGACTTATAAATGATAACTCTCGTCTACAAATATATTGAGGGAAGGCAACAAAGAGGATTTGAAAGCAAGGCAGATTTGCAGGAAACAGATTTCAGGAGGCAGATTCGAATCGCCTTTAAAGCACAGGAAAAGCGGCAAAACCTCGACAATGATGCCCTTGGCCAAAAAGGGCGTATGCGTTTTTTCCTGAATATATTCAGGAAAAAACGCATACGCCCTTTTTGGCCAACCAAGTAACCTGGAAAGGCAAATCAGCGCTACACAGAAGTCTCGCTTCCCATCGGTCAAAAGGGCCATGCTGAATAAAGTGTCAAAACCAGAAATGCAGGACAGGCCACGGAGAAACGGGAGCCTTGCTACGCTGATGGGCGGGACGTAAATTGCCAACAGCCACTCTGGAGAAGTGTACGGTGTGTCCTGAAACATTTACAAAACTCAGCTTAGAGAGCATAGGGCACTTCCACTCATGGGCGTATAAATTGGGAAAACTAAAAATCAGCAAGACACAAGCACCCCAAAGTTTAGGGCTGCTCTGTTGACAAGAACCTCCACTTCGTTACACCTTAAATATCCCAGGAAAGAGAAAAATGGATAAAGATGTTGTGCTCCTTATGTACAATGGAATATCACTCAGCCATGAAATCAACGTCATAAGGCTAGTAGCAGCATGATGAGTGGATTTAGGTACGACGATTCTAAGTCAAATAAGTCACACAGAAAAAGACACTTATCATAAGATATCACTTATAGAGGGAATGTAAAAACCGCTACCCTTGAACTGAATTACAAAACAGAACAGAGTCACACGGTTAGAAAACACACTATGGCTGCCTAACGGGAAAGGTGAGGTGGGGTGATGCATAAAACAAGGGTTTCAAATTAGCTCAGATACCGTTCCATAAACCCAATATGTAATAGACAAGACCTACTCCTTGCTCAGGGAACTGGACTCAACACCCCCTATTCACCGCCCAAGAATATATCTGACTAGTAAGAATCTTAAAACTTATGTATTGATATCTCTCTGTAAGTGAGTCAAGTGGGTGTAAAGCTGCATAAACACAGCAGTGAAAAGCAGCTAAACCCCATTATAAAACTCAATTAATTTTAAAAACCCTTGAAACAAAGACAGTGAAAGAGAGAGAAATTCTTACAAAATTCGTTCAGGAGCTGTGATGCCACCTGGATTGACCATATCTAGACCTGCAGCTGATTGAGACATAAGGGTGGACACTCTTGGGGCTGAGAGGTTTGGTGAGGTTGGGTGAGCAAACGCAGACGCTTTAAAGTAATACTGCGTGGTACCCATCCCATGGGTCCCAAATCTCCAGGTTCAAGGGCATCTTCCTACATCGAAAACATGCATGAGAAACCCAGAAGATGGTCCACTGAGTGATCGGGAAAGTTTTCTAAAACGCACCTCATTTCTCATCTCCTTGTGCTCGGGTTCGCCATTCCAGCCGCTTTACTAGCAATCTCCCTCCTTGGAGAATCAGCACCTTTAACCTCCTGTTCCATACAGGTTGCAATTTGTCCTGAGGATGAACGGGAAGAGGGGGAACCAATGAGAGACTAGCTCTAGGTGTTGGGACAGGCACAGGTCACTCTATTTTCCCATCAGGAAGAAGAATTAACCACAAGCTCAGTCTGCCGCCCAGAAGCAGAATAGGGCCTAAAGCAATCCTGCGCTTTTGCGGCCAGCTCCCAAGAGAGCGAGTTGAAATATGGAGCTCAGGGGCACTGCAATTCACAAACCTGCAGACTTATAAATGATAACTCTCGTCTACAAATATATTGAGGGAAGGCAACAAAGAGGATTTGAAAGCAAGGCAGATTTGCAGGAAACAGATTTCAGGAGGCAGATTCGAATCGCCTTTAAAGCACAGGAAAAGCGGCAAAACCTCGACAATGATGCCCTTGGCCAAAAAGGGCGTATGCGTTTTTTCCTGAATATATTCAGGAAAAAACGCATACGCCCTTTTTGGCCAACCAAGCAACCTGGAAAGGCAAATCAGCGCTACAAAGAAGTCTCGCTTCCCATCGGTCAAAAGGGCCATGCTGAATAAAGTGTCAAAACCAGAAATGCAGGACAGGCCACGGAGAAACGGGAGCCTTGCTACGCTGATGGGCGGGATGTAAATTGCCAACAGCCACTCTGGAGAAGTGTACGGTGTGTCCTGAAACATTTACAAAACTCAGCTTAGAGAGCATAGGGCACTTCCACTCATGGGCGTATAAATTGGGAAAACTAAAAATCAGCAAGACACAAGCACCCCAAAGTTTAGGGCTGCTCTGTTGACAAGAACCTCCACTTCGTTACACCTTAAATATCCCAGGAAAGAGAAAAATGGATAAAGAAGTTGTGGTCCTTATGTACAATGGAACATCACTCAGCCATGAAATCAACGTCATAAGGCTAGTAGCAGCATGATGAGTGGATTTAGGTACGACGATTCTAAGTCAAATAAGTCACACAGAAAAAGACACTTATCATAAGATATCACTTATAGAGGGAATGTAAAAACCGCTACCCTTGAACTGAATTACAAAACAGAACAGAGTCACACGGTTAGAAAACACACTATGGCTGCCTAACGGGAAAGGTGAGGTGGGGTGATGCATAAAACAAGGATTTCAAATTAGCTCAGATACCGTTCCATAAACCCAATATTTAATAGACAAGACCTACTCCTTGCTCAGGGAACTGGACTCAACACCCCCTATTCACCGCCCAAGAATATATCTGACTAGTAAGAATCTTAAAACCTATGTATTGATATCTCTCTGTAAGTGAGTCAAGTGGGTGTAAAGCTGCATAAACACAGCAGTGAAAAGCAGCTAAACCCCATTATAAAACTCAATTAATTTTAAAAACCCTTGAAACAAAGACAGTGAAAGAGAGAGAAATTCTTACAAAATTCGTTCAGGGGCTGTGATGCCACCTGGATTGACCATATCTAGACCTGCAGCTGATTGAGACATAAGGGTGGACACTCTTGGGGCTGAGAGGTTTGGTGAGGTTGGGTGAGCAAACGCAGACGCTTTAAAGTAATACTGCGTGGTACCCATCCCATGGGTCCCAAATCTCCAGGTTCAAGGGCATCTTCCTACATCGAAAACATGCATGAGAAACCCAGAAGATGGTCCACCGAGTGATCGGGAAAGGTTTCTAAAACGCACCTCATTTCTCATCTCCTTGTGCTCGGGTTCGCCATTCCAGCCGCTTTACTAGCAATCTCCCTCCTTGGAGAATCAGCACCTTTAACCTCCTGTTCCATACAGGTTGCAATTTGTCCTGAGGATGAACGGGAAGAGGGGGAACCAATGAGAGACTAGCTCTAGGTGTTGGGACAGGCACAGGTCACTCTATTTTCCCATCAGGAAGAAGAATTAACCACAAGCTCAGTCTGCCGCCCGGAAGCAGAATAGGGCCTAAAGCAATCCTGCGCTTTTGCGGCCAGCTCCCAAGAGAGCGAGTTGAAATATGGAGCTCAGGGGCACTGCAATTCACAAACCTGCAGACTTATAAATGATAACTCTCGTCTACAAATATATTGAGGGAAGGCAACAAAGAGGATTTGAAAGCAAGGCAGATTTGCAGGAAACAGATTTCAGGAGGCAGATTCGAATCGCCTTTAAAGCACAGGAAAAGCGGCAAAACCTCGACAATGATGCCCTTGGCCAAAAAGGGCGTATGCGTTTTTTCCTGAATATATTCAGGAAAAAACGCATACGCCCTTTTTGGCCAACCAAGCAACCTGGAAAGGCAAATCAGCGCTACAAAGAAGTCTCGCTTCCCATCGGTCAAAAGGGCCATGCTGAATAAAGTGTCAAAACCAGAAATGCAGGACAGGCCACGGAGAAACGGGAGCCTTGCTACGCTGATGGGCGGGATGTAAATTGCCAACAGCCACTCTGGAGAAGTGTACGGTGTGTCCTGAAACATTTACAAAACTCAGCTTAGAGAGCATAGGGCACTTCCACTCATGGGCGTATAAATTGGGAAAACTAAAAATCAGCAAGACACAAGCACCCCAAAGTTTAGGGCTGCTCTGTTGACAAGAACCTCCACTTCGTTACACCTTAAATATCCCAGGAAAGAGAAAAATGGATAAAGATGTTGTGCTCCTTATGTACAATGGAATGTCACTCAGCCATGAAATCAACGTCATAAGGCTAGTAGCAGCATGATGAGTGGATTTAGGTACGACGATTCTAAGTCAAATAAGTCACACAGAAAAAGACACTTATCATAAGATATCACTTATAGAGGGAATGTAAAAACCGCTACCCTTGAACTGAATTACAAAACAGAACAGAGTCACACGGTTAGAAAACACACTATGGCTGCCTAACGGGAAAGGTGAGGTGGGGTGATGCATAAAACAAGGATTTCAAATTAGCTCAGATACCGTTCCATAAACCCAATATTTAATAGACAAGACCTACTCCTTGCTCAGGGAACTGGACTCAACACCCCCTATTCACCGCCCAAGAATATATCTGACTAGTAAGAATCTTAAAACCTATGTATTGATATCTCTCTGTAAGTGAGTCAAGTGGGTGTAAAGCTGCATAAACACAGCAGTGAAAAGCAGCTAAACCCCATTATAAAACTCAATTAATTTTAAAAACCCTTGAAACAAAGACAGTGAAAGAGAGAGAAATTCTTACAAAATTCGTTCAGGGGCTGTGATGCCACCTGGATTGACCATATCTAGACCTGCAGCTGATTGAGACATAAGGGTGGACACTCTTGGGGCTGAGAGGTTTGGTGAGGTTGGGTGAGCAAACACAGACGCTTTAAAGTAATACTGCGTGGTACCCATCCCATGGGTCCCAAATCTCCAGGTTCAAGGGCATCTTCCTACATCGAAAACATGCATGAGAAACCCAGAAGATGGTCCACCGAGTGATCGGGAAAGGTTTCTAAAACGCACCTCATTTCTCATCTCCTTGTGCTCGGGTTCGCCATTCCAGCCGCTTTACTAGCAATCTCCCTCCTTGGAGAATCAGCACCTTTAACCTCCTGTTCCATACAGGTTGCAATTTGTCCTGAGGATGAACGGGAAGAGGGGGAACCAATGAGAGACTAGCTCTAGGTGTTGGGACAGGCACAGGTCACTCTATTTTCCCATCAGGAAGAAGAATTAACCACAAGCTCAGTCTGCCGCCCAGAAGCAGAATAGGGCCTAAAGCAATCCTGCGCTTTTGCGGCCAGCTCCCAAGAGAGCGAGTTGAAAAATGGAGCTCAGGGGCACTGCAATTCACAAACCTGCAGACTTATAAATGATAACTCTCGTCTACAAATATATTGAGGGAAGGCAACAAAGAGGATTTGAAAGCAAGGCAGATTTGCAGGAAACAGATTTCAGGAGGCAGATTCGAATCGCCTTTAAAGCACAGGAAAAGCGGCAAAACCTCGACAATGATGCCCTTGGCCAAAAAGGGCGTATGCGTTTTTTCCTGAATATATTCAGGAAAAAACGCATACGCCCTTTTTGGCCAACCAAGCAACCTGGAAAGGCAAATCAGCGCTACAAAGAAGTCTCGCTTCCCATCGGTCAAAAGGGCCATGCTGAATAAAGTGTCAAAACCAGAAATGCAGGACAGGCCACGGAGAAACGGGAGCCTTGCTACGCTGATGGGCGGGATGTAAATTGCCAACAGCCACTCTGGAGAAGTGTACGGTGTGTCCTGAAACATTTACAAAACTCAGCTTAGAGAGCATAGGGCACTTCCACTCATGGGCGTATAAATTGGGAAAACTAAAAATCAGCAAGACACAAGCACCCCAAAGTTTAGGGCTGCTCTGTTGACAAGAACCTCCACTTCGTTACACCTTAAATATCCCAGGAAAGAGAAAAATGGATAAAGAAGTTGTGGTCCTTATGTACAATGGAATATCACTCAGCCATGAAATCAACGTCATAAGGCTAGTAGCAGCATGATGAGTGGATTTAGGTACGACGATTCTAAGTCAAATAAGTCACACAGAAAAAGACACTTATCATAAGATATCACTTATAGAGGGAATGTAAAAACCGCTACCCTTGAACTGAATTACAAAACAGAACAGAGTCACACGGTTAGAAAACACACTATGGCTGCCTAACGGGAAAGGTGAGGTGGGGTGATGCATAAAACAAGGGTTTCAAATTAGCTCAGATACCGTTCCATAAACCCAATATGTAATAGACAAGACCTACTCCTTGCTCAGGGAACTGGACTCAACACCCCCTATTCACCGCCCAAGAATATATCTGACTAGTAAGAATCTTAAAACTTATGTATTGATATCTCTCTGTAAGTGAGTCAAGTGGGTGTAAAGCTGCATAAACACAGCAGTGAAAAGCAGCTAAACCCCATTATAAAACTCAATTAATTTTAAAAACCCGTGAAACAAAGACAGTGAAAGGGAGAGAAATTCTTACAAAATTCGTTCAGGCGCTGTGATGCCACCTGGATTGACCATATCTAGACCCGCAGCTGATTGAGACATAAGGGTGGACACTCTTGGGGCTGAGGGGTTTGGTGAGGTTCGGTGAGCAAACGCAGACGCTTTAAAGTAATACTGCGTGGTACCCATCCCATGGGTCCCAAATCTCCAGGTTCAAGGGCATCTTCCTACATCGAAAACATGCATGAGAAACACAGAAGATGGTACACCGAGTGATCGGGAAAGGTTTCTAAAACGCACCTCATTTCTCATCTCCTTGTGCTCGGGTTCACCATTCCAGCCGCTTTACTAGCAATCTCCCTCCTTGGAGAATCAGCACCTTTAACCTCCTGTTCCATACAGGTTGCAATTTGTCCTGAGGATGAACGGGAAGAGGGGGAACCAATGAGAGACTAGCTCTAGGTGTTGGGACAGGCACAGGTCACTCTATTTTCCCATCAGGAAGAAGAATTAACCACAAGCTCAGTCTGCCGCCCGGAAGCAGAATAGGGCCTAAAGCAATCCTGCGCTTTTGCGGCCAGCTCCCAAGAGAGCGAGTTGAAATATGGAGCTCAGGGGCACTGCAATTCACAAACCTGCAGACTTATAAATGATAACTCTCGTCTACAAATATATTGAGGGAAGGCAACATAGAGGATTTGAAAGCAAGGCAGATTTGCAGGAAACAGATTTCAGGAGGCAGATTCGAATCGCCTTTAAAGCACAGGAAAAGCGGCAAAACCTCGACAATGATGCCCTTGGCCAAAAAGGGCGTATGCGTTTTTTCCTGAATATATTCAGGAAAAAACGCATACGCCCTTTTTGGCCAACCAAGCAACCTGGAAAGGCAAATCAGCGCTACAAAGAAGTCTCGCTTTCCATCGGTCAAAAGGGCCATGCTGAATAAAGTGTCAAAACCAGAAATGCAGGACAGGCCACGGAGAAACGGGAGCCTTGCTACGCTGATGGGCGGGATGTAAATTGCCAACAGCCACTCTGGAGAAGTGTACGGTGTGTCCTGAAACATTTACAAAACTCAGCTTAGAGAGCATAGGGCACTTCCACTCATGGGCGTATAAATTGGGAAAACTAAAAATCAGCAAGACACAAGCACCCCAAAGTTTAGGGCTGCTCTGTTGACAAGAACCTCCACTTCGTTACACCTTAAATATCCCAGGAAAGAGAAAAATGGATAAAGAAGTTGTGGTCCTTATGTACAATGGAATATCACTCAGCCATGAAATCAACGTCATAAGGCTAGTAGCAGCATGATGAGTGGATTTAGGTACGACGATTCTAAGTGCAATAAGTCACACAGAAAAAGACACTTATCATAAGATATCACTTATAGAGGGAATGTAAAAACCGCTACCCTTGAACTGAATTACAAAACAGAACAGAGTCACACGGTTAGAAAACACACTATGGCTGCCTAACGGGAAAGGTGAGGTGGGGTGATGCATAAAACAAGGGTTTCAAATTAGCTCAGATACCGTTCCATAAACCCAATATGTAATAGACAAGACCTACTCCTTGCTCAGGGAACTGGACTCAACACCCCCTATTCACCGCCCAAGAATATATCTGACTAGTAAGAATCTTAAAACTTATGTATTGATATCTCTCTGTAAGTGAGTCAAGTGGGTGTAAAGCTGCATAAACACAGCAGTGAAAAGCAGCTAAACCCCTTTATAAAACTCAATTAATTTTAAAAACCCGTGAAACAAAGACAGTGAAAGGGAGAGAAAATCTTACAAAATTCGTTCAGGCGCTGTGATGCCACCTGGATTGACCATATCTAGTCCCGCAGCTGATTGAGACATAAGGGTGGACACTCTTGGGGCTGAGGGGTTTGGTGAGGTTCGGTGAGCAAACGCAGACGCTTTAAAGTAATACTGCGTGGTACCCATCCCATGGGTCCCAAATCTCCAGGTTCAAGGTCATCTTCCTACATCGAAAACATGCATGAGAAACACAGAAGATGGTACACCGAGTGATCGGGAAAGGTTTCTAAAACGCACCTCATTTCTCATCTCCTTGTGCTCGGGTTCGCCATTCCAGCCGCTTTACTAGCAATCTCCCTCCTTGGAGAATCAGCACCTTTAACCTCCTGTTCCATACAGGTTGCAATTTGTCCTGAGGATGAACGGGAAGAGGGGGAACCAATGAGAGACTAGCTCTAGGTGTTGGGACAGGCACAGGTCACTCTATTTTCCCATCAGGAAGAAGAATTAACCACAAGCTCAGTCTGCCGCCCGGAAGCAGAATAGGGCCTAAAGCAATCCTGCGCTTTTGCGGCCAGCTCCCAAGAGAGCGAGTTGAAATATGGAGCTCAGGGGCACTGCAATTCACAAACCTGCAGACTTATAAATGATAACTCTCGTCTACAAATATATTGAGGGAAGGCAACAAAGAGGATTTGAAAGCAAGGCAGATTTGCAGGAAACAGATTTCAGGAGGCAGATTCGAATCGCCTTTAAAGCACAGGAAAAGCGGCAAAACCTCGACAATGATGCCCTTGGCCAAAAAGGGCGTATGCGTTTTTTCCTGAATATATTCAGGAAAAAACGCATACGCCCTTTTTGGCCAACCAAGCAACCTGGAAAAGCAAATCAGCGCTACAAAGAAGTCTCGCTTCCCATCGGTCAAAAGGGCCATGCTGAATAAAGTGTCAAAACCAGAAATGCAGGACAGGCCACGGAGAAACGGGAGCCTTGCTACGCTGATGGGCGGGATGTAAATTGCCAACAGCCACTCTGGAGAAGTGTACGGTGTGTCCTGAAACATTTACAAAACTCAGCTTAGAGAGCATAGGGCACTTCCACTCATGGGCGTATAAATTGGGAAAACTAAAAATCAGCAAGACACAAGCACCCCAAAGTTTAGGGCTGCTCTGTTGACAAGAACCTCCACTTCGTTACACCTTAAATATCCCAGGAAAGAGAAAAATGGATAAAGAAGTTGTGGTCCGTATGTACAATGGAACATCACTCAGCCATGAAATCAACGTCATAAGGCTAGTAGCAGCATGATGAGTGGATTTAGGTACGACGATTCTAAGTCAAATAAGTCACACAGAAAAAGACACTTATCATAAGATATCACTTATAGAGGGAATGTAAAAACCGCTACCCTTGAACTGAATTACAAAACAGAACAGAGTCACACGGTTAGAAAACACACTATGGCTGCCTAACGGGAAAGCTGAGGTGGGGTGATGCATAAAACAAGGATTTCAAATTAGCTCAGATACCGTTCCATAAACCCAATATTTAATAGACAAGACCTACTCCTTGCTCAGGGAACTGGACTCAACACCCCCTATTCACCGCCCAAGAATATATCTGACTAGTAAGAATCTTAAAACCTATGTATTGATATCTCTCTGTAAGTGAGTCAAGTGGGTGTAAAGCTGCATAAACACAGCAGTGAAAAGCAGCTAAACCCCATTATAAAACTCAATTAATTTTAAAAACCCTTGAAACAAAGACAGTGAAAGGGAGAGAAATTCTTACAAAATTCGTTCAGGGGCTGTGATGCCACCTGGATTGACCATATCTAGACCTGCAGCTGATTGAGACATAAGGGTGGACACTCTTGGGGCTGAGAGGTTTGGTGAGGTTGGGTGAGCAAACGCAGACGCTTTAAAGTAATACTGCGTGGTACCCATCCCATGGGTCCCAAATCTCCAGGTTCAAGGGCATCTTCCTACATCGAAAACATGCATGAGAAACCCAGAAGATGGTCCACTGAGTGATCGGGAAAGGTTTCTAAAACGCACCTCATTTCTCATCTCCTTGTGCTCGGGGTCGCCATTCCAGCCGCTTTACTAGCAATCTCCCTCCTTGGAGAATCAGCACCTTTAACCTCCTGTTCCATACAGGTTGCAATTTGTCCTGAGGATGAACGGGAAGAGGGGGAACCAATGAGAGACTAGCTCTAGGTGTTGGGACAGGCACAGGTCACTCTATTTTCCCATCAGGAAGAAGAATTAACCACAAGCTCAGTCTGCCGCCCGGAAGCAGAATAGGGCCTAAAGCAATCCTGCGCTTTTGCGGCCAGCTCCCAAGAGAGCGAGTTGAAATATGGAGCTCAGGGGCACTGCAATTCACAAACCTGCAGACTTATAAATGATAACTCTCGTCTACAAATATATTGAGGGAAGGCAACAAAGAGGATTTGAAAGCAAGGCAGATTTGCAGGAAACAGATTTCAGGAGGCAGATTCGAATCGCCTTTAAAGCACAGGAAAAGCGGCAAAACCTCGACAATGATGCCCTTGGCCAAAAAGGGCGTATGCGTTTTTTCCTGAATATATTCAGGAAAAAACGCATACGCCCTTTTTGGCCAACCAAGCAACCTGGAAAGGCAAATCAGCGCTACAAAGAAGTCTCGCTTCCCATCGGTCAAAAGGGCCATGCTGAATAAAGTGTCAAAACCAGAAATGCAGGACAGGCCACGGAGAAACGGGAGCCTTGCTACGCTGATGGGCGGGATGTAAATTGCCAACAGCCACTCTGGAGAAGTGTACGGTGTGTCCTGAAACATTTACAAAACTCAGCTTAGAGAGCATAGGGCACTTCCACTCATGGGCGTATAAATTGGGAAAACTAAAAATCAGCAAGACACAAGCACCCCAAAGTTTAGGGCTGCTCTGTTGACAAGAACCTCCACTTCGTTACACCTTAAATATCCCAGGAAAGAGAAAAATGGATAAAGAAGTTGTGGTCCTTATGTACAATGGAACGTCACTCAGCCATGAAATCAACGTCATAAGGCTAGTAGCAGCATGATGAGTGGATTTAGGTACGACGATTCTAAGTCAAATAAGTCACACAGAAAAAGACACTTATCATAAGATATCACTTATAGAGGGAATGTAAAAACCGCTACCCTTGAACTGAATTACAAAACAGAACAGAGTCACACGGTTAGAAAACACACTATGGCTGCCTAACGGGAAAGCTGAGGTGGGGTGATGCATAAAACAAGGATTTCAAATTAGCTCAGATACCGTTCCATAAACCCAATATTTAATAGACAAGACCTACTCCTTGCTCAGGGAACTGGACTCAACACCCCCTATTCACCGCCCAAGAATATATCTGACTAGTAAGAATCTTAAAACCTATGTATTGATATCTCTCTGTAAGTGAGTCAAGTGGGTGTAAAGCTGCATAAACACAGCAGTGAAAAGCAGCTAAACCCCATTATAAAACTCAATTAATTTTAAAAACCCTTGAAACAAAGACAGTGAAAGAGAGAGAAATTCTTACAAAATTCTTTCAGGGGCTGTGATGCCACCTGGATTGACCATATCTAGACCTGCAGCTGATTGAGACATAAGGGTGGACACTCTTGGGGCTGAGAGGTTTGGTGAGGTTGGGTGAGCAAACGCAGACGCTTTAAAGTAATACTGCGTGGTACCCATCCCATGGGTCCCAAATCTCCAGGTTCAAGGGCATCTTCCTACATCGAAAACATGCATGAGAAACCCAGAAGATGGTCCACTGAGTGATCGGGAAAGGTTTCTAAAACGCACCTCATTTCTCATCTCCTTGTGCTCGGGGTCGCCATTCCAGCCGCTTTACTAGCAATCTCCCTCCTTGGAGAATCAGCACCTTTAACCTCCTGTTCCATACAGGTTGCAATTTGTCCTGAGGATGAACGGGAAGAGGGGGAACCAATGAGAGACTAGCTCTAGGTGTTGGGACAGGCACAGGTCACTCTATTTTCCCATCAGGAAGAAGAATTAACCACAAGCTCAGTCTGCCGCCCAGAAGCAGAATAGGGCCTAAAGCAATCCTGCGCTTTTGCGGCCAGCTCCCAAGAGAGCGAGTTGAAATATGGAGCTCAGGGGCACTGCAATTCACAAACCTGCAGACTTATAAATGATAACTCTCGTCTACAAATATATTGAGGGAAGGCAACAAAGAGGATTTGAAAGCAAGGCAGATTTGCAGGAAACAAATTTCAGGAGGCAGATTCGAATCGCCTTTAAAGCACAGGAAAAGCGGCAAAACCTCGACAATTATGCCCTTGGCCAAAAAGGGCGTATGCGTTTTTTCCTGAATATATTCAGGAAAAAACGCATACGCCCTTTTTGGCCAACCAAGCAACCTGGAAAGGCAAATCAGCGCTACAAAGAAGTCTCGCTTCCCATCGGTCAAAAGGGCCATGCTGAATAAAGTGTCAAAACCAGAAATGCAGGACAGGCCACGGAGAAACGGGAGCCTTGCTACGCTGATGGGCGGGATGTAAATTGCCAACAGCCACTCTGGAGAAGTGTACGGTGTGTCCTGAAACATTTACAAAACTCAGCTTAGAGAGCATAGGGCACTTCCACTCATGGGCGTATAAATTGGGAAAACTAAAAATCAGCAAGACACAAGCACCCCAAAGTTTAGGGCTGCTCTGTTGACAAGAACCTCCACTTCGTTACACCTTAAATATCCCAGGAAAGAGAAAAATGGATAAAGATGTTGTGCTCCTTATGTACAATGGAACGTCACTCAGCCATGAAATCAACGTCATAAGGCTAGTAGCAGCATGATGAGTGGATTTAGGTACGACGATTCTAAGTGAAATAAGTCACACAGAAAAAGACACTTATCATAAGATATCACTTATAGAGGGAATGTAAAAACCGCTACCCTTGAACTGAATTACAAAACAGAACAGAGTCACACGGTTAGAAAACACACTATGGCTGCCTAACGGGAAAGGTGAGGTGGGGTGATGCATAAAACAAGGATTTCAAATTAGCTCAGATACCGTTCCATAAACCCAATATTTAATAGACAAGACCTACTCCTTGCTCAGGGAACTGGACTCAACACCCCCTATTCACCGCCCAAGAATATATCTGACTAGTAAGAATCTTAAAACCTATGTATTGATATCTCTCTGTAAGTGAGTCAAGTGGGTGTAAAGCTGCATAAACACAGCAGTGAAAAGCAGCTAAACCCCATTATAAAACTCAATTAATTTTAAAAACCCTTGAAACAAAGACAGTGAAAGAGAGAGAAATTCTTACAAAATTCGTTCAGGGGCTGTGATGCCACCTGGATTGACCATATCTAGACCTGCAGCTGATTGAGACATAAGGGTGGACACTCTTGGGGCTGAGAGGTTTGGTGAGGTTGGGTGAGCAAACGCAGACGCTTTAAAGTAATACTGCGTGGTACCCATCCCATGGGTCCCAAATCTCCAGGTTCAAGGGCATCTTCCTACATCGAAAACATGCATGAGAAACCCAGAAGATGGTCCACCGAGTGATCGGGAAAGGTTTCTAAAACGCACCTCATTTCTCATCTCCTTGTGCTCGGGGTCGCCATTCCAGCCGCTTTACTAGCAATCTCCCTCCTTGGAGAATCAGCACCTTTAACCTCCTGTTCCATACAGGTTGCAATTTGTCCTGAGGATGAACGGGAAGAGGGGGAACCAATGAGAGACTAGCTCTAGGTGTTGGGACAGGCACAGGTCACTCTATTTTCCCATCAGGAAGAAGAATTAACCACAAGCTCAGTCTGCCGCCCAGAAGCAGAATAGGGCCTAAAGCAATCCTGCGCTTTTGCGGCCAGCTCCCAAGAGAGCGAGTTGAAATATGGAGCTCAGGGGCACTGCAATTCACAAACCTGCAGACTTATAAATGATAACTCTCGTCTACAAATATATTGAGGGAAGGCAACAAAGAGGATTTGAAAGCAAGGCAGATTTGCAGGAAACAGATTTCAGGAGGCAGATTCGAATCGCCTTTAAAGCACAGGAAAAGCGGCAAAACCTCGACAATGATGCCCTTGGCCAAAAAGGGCGTATGCGTTTTTTCCTGAATATATTCAGGAAAAAACGCATACGCCCTTTTTGGCCAACCAAGCAACCTGGAAAGGCAAATCAGCGCTACAAAGAAGTCTCGCTTCCCATCGGTCAAAAGGGCCATGCTGAATAAAGTGTCAAAACCAGAAATGCAGGACAGGCCACGGAGAAACGGGAGCCTTGCTACGCTGATGGGCGGGATGTAAATTGCCAACAGCCACTCTGGAGAAGTGTACGGTGTGTCCTGAAACATTTACAAAACTCAGCTTAGAGAGCATAGGGCACTTCCACTCATGGGCGTATAAATTGGGAAAACTAAAAATCAGCAAGACACAAGCACCCCAAAGTTTAGGGCTGCTCTGTTGACAAGAACCTCCACTTCGTTACACCTTAAATATCCCAGGAAAGAGAAAAATGGATAAAGAAGTTGTGGTCCTTATGTACAATGGAACATCACTCAGCCATGAAATCAACGTCATA
This sequence comes from Eschrichtius robustus, assembly GCF_028021215.1. Lineage (NCBI taxonomy): Eukaryota > Metazoa > Chordata > Mammalia > Artiodactyla > Eschrichtiidae > Eschrichtius > Eschrichtius robustus. The sequence continues at coordinate 39,712 of NW_027175565.1, forward strand.
AGGCTAGTAGCAGCATGATGAGTGGATTTAGGTACGACGATTCTAAGTGAAATAAGTCACACAGAAAAAGACACTTATCATAAGATATCACTTATAGAGGGAATGTAAAAACCGCTACCCTTGAACTGAATTACCAAACAGAACAGAGTCACACGGTTAGAAAACACACTATGGCTGCCTAACGGGAAAGGTGAGGTGGGGTGATGCATAAAACAAGGATTTCAAATTAGCTCAGATACCGTTCCATAAACCCAATATTTAATAGACAAGACCTACTCCTTGCTCAGGGAACTGGACTCAACACCCCCTATTCACCGCCCAAGAATATATCTGACTAGTAAGAATCTTAAAACCTATGTATTGATATCTCTCTGTAAGTGAGTCAAGTGGGTGTAAAGCTGCATAAACACAGCAGTGAAAAGCAGCTAAACCCCATTATAAAACTCAATTAATTTTAAAAACCCTTGAAACAAAGACAGTGAAAGAGAGAGAAATTCTTACAAAATTCGTTCAGGGGCTGTGATGCCACCTGGATTGACCATATCTAGACCTGCAGCTGATTGAGACATAAGGGTGGACACTCTTGGGGCTGAGAGGTTTGGTGAGGTTGGGTGAGCAAACGCAGACGCTTTAAAGTAATACTGCGTGGTACCCATCCCATGGGTCCCAAATCTCCAGGTTCAAGGGCATCTTCCTACATCGAAAACATGCATGAGAAACCCAGAAGATGGTCCACCGAGTGATCGGGAAAGGTTTCTAAAACGCACCTCATTTCTCATCTCCTTGTGCTCGGGTTCGCCATTCCAGCCGCTTTACTAGCAATCTCCCTCCTTGGAGAATCAGCACCTTTAACCTCCTGTTCCATACAGGTTGCAATTTGTCCTGAGGATGAACGGGAAGAGGGGGAACCAATGAGAGACTAGCTCTAGGTGTTGGGACAGGCACAGGTCACTCTATTTTCCCATCAGGAAGAAGAATTAACCACAAGCTCAGTCTGCCGCCCGGAAGCAGAATAGGGCCTAAAGCAATCCTGCGCTTTTGCGGCCAGCTCCCAAGAGAGCGAGTTGAAATATGGAGCTCAGGGGCACTGCAATTCACAAACCTGCAGACTTATAAATGATAACTCTCGTCTACAAATATATTGAGGGAAGGCAACAAAGAGGATTTGAAAGCAAGGCAGATTTGCAGGAAACAGATTTCAGGAGGCAGATTCGAATCGCCTTTAAAGCACAGGAAAAGCGGCAAAACCTCGACAATGATGCCCTTGGCCAAAAAGGGCGTATGCGTTTTTTCCTGAATATATTCAGGAAAAAACGCATACGCCCTTTTTGGCCAACCAAGCAACCTGGAAAGGCAAATCAGCGCTACAAAGAAGTCTCGCTTCCCATCGGTCAAAAGGGCCATGCTGAATAAAGTGTCAAAACCAGAAATGCAGGACAGGCCACGGAGAAACGGGAGCCTTGCTACGCTGATGGGCGGGATGTAAATTGCCAACAGCCACTCTGGAGAAGTGTACGGTGTGTCCTGAAACATTTACAAAACTCAGCTTAGAGAGCATAGGGCACTTCCACTCATGGGCGTATAAATTGGGAAAACTAAAAATCAGCAAGACACAAGCACCCCAAAGTTTAGGGCTGCTCTGTTGACAAGAACCTCCACTTCGTTACACCTTAAATATCCCAGGAAAGAGAAAAATGGATAAAGAAGTTGTGGTCCTTATGTACAATGGAACATCACTCAGCCATGAAATCAACGTCATAAGGCTAGTAGCAGCATGATGAGTGGATTTAGGTACGACGATTCTAAGTGAAATAAGTCACACAGAAAAAGACACTTATCATAAGATATCACTTACAGAGGGAATGTAAAAACCACTACCCTTGAACTGAATTACAAAACAGAACAGAGTCACACGGTTAGAAAACACACTATGGCTGCCTAACGGGAAAGGTGAGGTGGGGTGATGCATAAAACAAGGGTTTCAAATTAGCTCAGATACCGTTCCATGAACCCAATATGTAATAGACAAGACCTACTACTTGCTCAGGGAACTGGACTCAACACCCCCTATTCACCGCCCAAGAATATATATGACTAGTAAGAATCTTAAAACCTATGTATTGATATCTCTCTGTAAGTGAGTCAAGTGGGTGTAAAGCTGCATAAACACAGCAGTGAAAAGCAGCTAAACCCCATTATAAAACTCAATTAATTTTAAAAACCCTTGAAACAAAGACAGTGAAAGAGAGAGAAATTCTTACAAAATTCGTTCAGGGGCTGTGATGCCACCTGGATTGACCATATCTAGACCTGCAGCTGATTGAGACATAAGGGTGGACACTCTTGGGGCTGAGATGTTTGGTGAGGTTGGGTGAGCAAACGCAGACGCTTTAAAGTAATACTGCGTGGTACCCATCCCATGGGTCCCAAATCTCCAGGTTCAAGGGCATCTTCCTACATCGAAAACATGCATGAGAAACCCAGAAGATGGTCCACCGAGTGATCGGGAAAGGTTTCTAAAACGCACCTCATTTCTCATCTCCTTGTGCTCGGGTTCGCCATTCCAGCCGCTTTACTAGCAATCTCCCTCCTTGGAGAATCAGCACCTTTAACCTCCTGTTCCATACAGGTTGCAATTTGTCCTGAGGATGAACGGGAAGAGGGGGAACCAATGAGAGACTAGCTCTAGGTGTTGGGACAGGCACAGGTCACTCTATTTTCCCATCAGGAAGAAGAATTAACCACAAGCTCAGTCTGCCGCCCGGAAGCAGAATAGGGCCTAAAGCAATCCTGCGCTTTTGCGGCCAGCTCCCAAGAGAGCGAGTTGAAATATGGAGCTCAGGGGCACTGCAATTCACAAACCTGCAGACTTATAAATGATAACTCTCGTCTACAAATATATTGAGGGAAGGCAACAAAGAGGATTTGAAAGCAAGGCAGAATTGCAGGAAACAGATTTCAGGAGGCAGATTCGAATCGCCTTTAAAGCACAGGAAAAGCGGCAAAACCTCGACAATGATGCCCTTGGCCAAAAAGGGCGTATGCGTTTTTTCCTGAATATATTCAGGAAAAAACGCATACGCCCTTTTTGGCCAACCAAGCAACCTGGAAAGGCAAATCAACGCTACAAAAAAGTCTCGCTTCCCATCGGTCAAAAGGGCCCTGCTGAATAAAGTGTCAAAACCAGAAATGCAGGACAGGCCACGGAGAAACGGGAGCCTTGCTACGCTGATGGGCGGGATGTAAATTGCCAACAGCCACTCTGGAGAAGTGTACGGTGTGTCCTGAAACATTTACAAAACTCAGCTTAGAGAGCATAGGGCACTTCCACTCATGGGCGTATAAATTGGGAAAACTAAAAATCAGCAAGACACAAGCACCCCAAAGTTTAGGGCTGCTCTGTTGACAAGAACCTCCACTTCGTTACACCTTAAATATCCCAGGAAAGAGAAAAATGGATAAAGAAGTTGTGGTCCTTATGTACAATGGAACATCACTCAGCCATGAAATCAACGTCATAAGGCTAGTAGCAGCATGATGAGTGGATTTAGGTACGACGATTCTAAGTGAAATAAGTCACACAGAAAAAGACACTTATCATAAGATATCACTTATAGAGGGAATGTAAAAACCGCTACCCTTGAACTGAATTACAAAACAGAACAGAGTCACACGGTTACAAAACACACTATGGCTGCCTAACGGGAAAGGTGAGGTGGGGTGATGCATAAAACAAGGATTTCAAATTAGCTCAGATACCGTTCCATAAACCCAATATTTAATAGACAAGACCTACTCCTTGCTCAGGGAACTGGACTCAACACCCCCTATTCACCGCCCAAGAATATATCTGACTAGTAAGAATCTTAAAACCTATGTATTGATATCTCTCTGTAAGTGAGTCAAGTGGGTGTAAAGCTGCATAAACACAGCAGTGAAAAGCAGCTAAACCCCATTATAAAACTCAATTAATTTAAAAACCCTTTAAACAAAGACAGTGAAAGAGAGAGAAATTCTTACAAAATTCGTTCAGGGGCTGTGATGCCACCTGGATTGACCATATCTAGACCTGCAGCTGATTGAGACATAAGGGTGGACACTCTTGGGGCTGAGAGGTTTGGTGAGGTTGGGTGAGCAAACGCAGACGCTTTAAAGTAATACTGCGTGGTACCCATCCCATGGGTCCCAAATCTCCAGGTTCAAGGGCATCTTCCTACATCGAAAACATGCATGAGAAACCCAGAAGATGGTCCACTGAGTGATCGGGAAAGGTTTCTAAAACGCACCTCATTTCTCATCTCCTTGTGCTCGGGGTCGCCATTCCAGCCGCTTTACTAGCAATCTCCCTCCTTGGAGAATCAGCACCTTTAACCTCCTGTTCCATACAGGTTGCAATTTGTCCTGAGGATGAACGGGAAGAGGGGGAACCAATGAGAGACTAGCTCTAGGTGTTGGGACAGGCACAGGTCACTCTATTTTCCCATCAGGAAGAAGAATTAACCACAAGCTCAGTCTGCCGCCCGGAAGCAGAATAGGGCCTAAAGCAATCCTGCGCTTTTGCGGCCAGCTCCCAAGAGAGCGAGTTGAAATATGGAGCTCAGGGGCACTGCAATTCACAAACCTGCAGACTTATAAATGATAACTCTCGTCTACAAATATATTGAGGGAAGGCAACAAAGAGGATTTGAAAGCAAGGCAGATTTGCAGGAAACAGATTTCAGGAGGCAGATTCGAATCGCCTTTAAAGCACAGGAAAAGCGGCAAAACCTCGACAATGATGCCCTTGGCCAAAAAGGGCGTATGCGTTTTTTCCTGAATATATTCAGGAAAAAACGCATACGCCCTTTTTGGCCAACCAAGCAACCTGGAAAGGCAAATCAGCGCTACAAAGAAGTCTCGCTTCCCATCGGTCAAAAGGGCCATGCTGAATAAAGTGTCAAAACCAGAAATGCAGGACAGGCCACGGAGAAACGGGAGCCTTGCTACGCTGATGGGCGGGATGTAAATTGCCAACAGCCACTCTGGAGAAGTGTACGGTGTGTCCTGAAACATTTACAAAACTCAGCTTAGAGAGCATAGGGCACTTCCACTCATGGGCGTATAAATTGGGAAAACTAAAAATCAGCAAGACACAAGCACCCCAAAGTTTAGGGCTGCTCTGTTGACAAGAACCTCCACTTCGTTACACCTTAAATATCCCAGGAAAGAGAAAAATGGATAAAGAAGTTGTGGTCCTTATGTACAATGGAACGTCACTCAGCCATGAAATCAACGTCATAAGGCTAGTAGCAGCATGATGAGTGGATTTAGGTACGACGATTCTAAGTCAAATAAGTCACACAGAAAAAGACACTTATCATAAGATATCACTTATAGAGGGAATGTAAAAACCGCTACCCTTGAACTGAATTACAAAACAGAACAGAGTCACACGGTTAGAAAACACACTATGGCTGCCTAACGGGAAAGCTGAGGTGGGGTGATGCATAAAACAAGGATTTCAAATTAGCTCAGATACCGTTCCATAAACCCAATATTTAATAGACAAGACCTACTCCTTGCTCAGGGAACTGGACTCAACACCCCCTATTCACCGCCCAAGAATATATCTGACTAGTAAGAATCTTAAAACCTATGTATTGATATCTCTCTGTAAGTGAGTCAAGTGGGTGTAAAGCTGCATAAACACAGCAGTGAAAAGCAGCTAAACCCCATTATAAAACTCAATTAATTTTAAAAACCCTTGAAACAAAGACAGTGAAAGAGAGAGAAATTCTTACAAAATTCTTTCAGGGGCTGTGATGCCACCTGGATTGACCATATCTAGACCTGCAGCTGATTGAGACATAAGGGTGGACACTCTTGGGGCTGAGAGGTTTGGTGAGGTTGGGTGAGCAAACGCAGACGCTTTAAAGTAATACTGCGTGGTACCCATCCCATGGGTCCCAAATCTCCAGGTTCAAGGGCATCTTCCTACATCGAAAACATGCATGAGAAACCCAGAAGATGGTCCACTGAGTGATCGGGAAAGGTTTCTAAAACGCACCTCATTTCTCATCTCCTTGTGCTCGGGGTCGCCATTCCAGCCGCTTTACTAGCAATCTCCCTCCTTGGAGAATCAGCACCTTTAACCTCCTGTTCCATACAGGTTGCAATTTGTCCTGAGGATGAACGGGAAGAGGGGGAACCAATGAGAGACTAGCTCTAGGTGTTGGGACAGGCACAGGTCACTCTATTTTCCCATCAGGAAGAAGAATTAACCACAAGCTCAGTCTGCCGCCCAGAAGCAGAATAGGGCCTAAAGCAATCCTGCGCTTTTGCGGCCAGCTCCCAAGAGAGCGAGTTGAAATATGGAGCTCAGGGGCACTGCAATTCACAAACCTGCAGACTTATAAATGATAACTCTCGTCTACAAATATATTGAGGGAAGGCAACAAAGAGGATTTGAAAGCAAGGCAGATTTGCAGGAAACAAATTTCAGGAGGCAGATTCGAATCGCCTTTAAAGCACAGGAAAAGCGGCAAAACCTCGACAATTATGCCCTTGGCCAAAAAGGGCGTATGCGTTTTTTCCTGAATATATTCAGGAAAAAACGCATACGCCCTTTTTGGCCAACCAAGCAACCTGGAAAGGCAAATCAGCGCTACAAAGAAGTCTCGCTTCCCATCGGTCAAAAGGGCCATGCTGAATAAAGTGTCAAAACCAGAAATGCAGGACAGGCCACGGAGAAACGGGAGCCTTGCTACGCTGATGGGCGGGATGTAAATTGCCAACAGCCACTCTGGAGAAGTGTACGGTGTGTCCTGAAACATTTACAAAACTCAGCTTAGAGAGCATAGGGCACTTCCACTCATGGGCGTATAAATTGGGAAAACTAAAAATCAGCAAGACACAAGCACCCCAAAGTTTAGGGCTGCTCTGTTGACAAGAACCTCCACTTCGTTACACCTTAAATATCCCAGGAAAGAGAAAAATGGATAAAGATGTTGTGCTCCTTATGTACAATGGAACGTCACTCAGCCATGAAATCAACGTCATAAGGCTAGTAGCAGCATGATGAGTGGATTTAGGTACGACGATTCTAAGTGAAATAAGTCACACAGAAAAAGACACTTATCATAAGATATCACTTATAGAGGGAATGTAAAAACCGCTACCCTTGAACTGAATTACAAAACAGAACAGAGTCACACGGTTAGAAAACACACTATGGCTGCCTAACGGGAAAGGTGAGGTGGGGTGATGCATAAAACAAGGATTTCAAATTAGCTCAGATACCGTTCCATAAACCCAATATTTAATAGACAAGACCTACTCCTTGCTCAGGGAACTGGACTCAACACCCCCTATTCACCGCCCAAGAATATATCTGACTAGTAAGAATCTTAAAACCTATGTATTGATATCTCTCTGTAAGTGAGTCAAGTGGGTGTAAAGCTGCATAAACACAGCAGTGAAAAGCAGCTAAACCCCATTATAAAACTCAATTAATTTTAAAAACCCTTGAAACAAAGACAGTGAAAGAGAGAGAAATTCTTACAAAATTCGTTCAGGGGCTGTGATGCCACCTGGATTGACCATATCTAGACCTGCAGCTGATTGAGACATAAGGGTGGACACTCTTGGGGCTGAGAGGTTTGGTGAGGTTGGGTGAGCAAACGCAGACGCTTTAAAGTAATACTGCGTGGTACCCATCCCATGGGTCCCAAATCTCCAGGTTCAAGGGCATCTTCCTACATCGAAAACATGCATGAGAAACCCAGAAGATGGTCCACCGAGTGATCGGGAAAGGTTTCTAAAACGCACCTCATTTCTCATCTCCTTGTGCTCGGGGTCGCCATTCCAGCCGCTTTACTAGCAATCTCCCTCCTTGGAGAATCAGCACCTTTAACCTCCTGTTCCATACAGGTTGCAATTTGTCCTGAGGATGAACGGGAAGAGGGGGAACCAATGAGAGACTAGCTCTAGGTGTTGGGACAGGCACAGGTCACTCTATTTTCCCATCAGGAAGAAGAATTAACCACAAGCTCAGTCTGCCGCCCAGAAGCAGAATAGGGCCTAAAGCAATCCTGCGCTTTTGCGGCCAGCTCCCAAGAGAGCGAGTTGAAATATGGAGCTCAGGGGCACTGCAATTCACAAACCTGCAGACTTATAAATGATAACTCTCGTCTACAAATATATTGAGGGAAGGCAACAAAGAGGATTTGAAAGCAAGGCAGATTTGCAGGAAACAGATTTCAGGAGGCAGATTCGAATCGCCTTTAAAGCACAGGAAAAGCGGCAAAACCTCGACAATGATGCCCTTGGCCAAAAAGGGCGTATGCGTTTTTTCCTGAATATATTCAGGAAAAAACGCATACGCCCTTTTTGGCCAACCAAGCAACCTGGAAAGGCAAATCAGCGCTACAAAGAAGTCTCGCTTCCCATCGGTCAAAAGGGCCATGCTGAATAAAGTGTCAAAACCAGAAATGCAGGACAGGCCACGGAGAAACGGGAGCCTTGCTACGCTGATGGGCGGGATGTAAATTGCCAACAGCCACTCTGGAGAAGTGTACGGTGTGTCCTGAAACATTTACAAAACTCAGCTTAGAGAGCATAGGGCACTTCCACTCATGGGCGTATAAATTGGGAAAACTAAAAATCAGCAAGACACAAGCACCCCAAAGTTTAGGGCTGCTCTGTTGACAAGAACCTCCACTTCGTTACACCTTAAATATCCCAGGAAAGAGAAAAATGGATAAAGAAGTTGTGGTCCTTATGTACAATGGAACATCACTCAGCCATGAAATCAACGTCATAAGGCTAGTAGCAGCATGATGAGTGGATTTAGGTACGACGATTCTAAGTGAAATAAGTCACACAGAAAAAGACACTTATCATAAGATATCACTTATAGAGGGAATGTAAAAACCGCTACCCTTGAACTGAATTACCAAACAGAACAGAGTCACACGGTTAGAAAACACACTATGGCTGCCTAACGGGAAAGGTGAGGTGGGGTGATGCATAAAACAAGGATTTCAAATTAGCTCAGATACCGTTCCATAAACCCAATATTTAATAGACAAGACCTACTCCTTGCTCAGGGAACTGGACTCAACACCCCCTATTCACCGCCCAAGAATATATCTGACTAGTAAGAATCTTAAAACCTATGTATTGATATCTCTCTGTAAGTGAGTCAAGTGGGTGTAAAGCTGCATAAACACAGCAGTGAAAAGCAGCTAAACCCCATTATAAAACTCAATTAATTTTAAAAACCCTTGAAACAAAGACAGTGAAAGAGAGAGAAATTCTTACAAAATTCGTTCAGGGGCTGTGATGCCACCTGGATTGACCATATCTAGACCTGCAGCTGATTGAGACATAAGGGTGGACACTCTTGGGGCTGAGAGGTTTGGTGAGGTTGGGTGAGCAAACGCAGACGCTTTAAAGTAATACTGCGTGGTACCCATCCCATGGGTCCCAAATCTCCAGGTTCAAGGGCATCTTCCTACATCGAAAACATGCATGAGAAACCCAGAAGATGGTCCACCGAGTGATCGGGAAAGGTTTCTAAAACGCACCTCATTTCTCATCTCCTTGTGCTCGGGTTCGCCATTCCAGCCGCTTTACTAGCAATCTCCCTCCTTGGAGAATCAGCACCTTTAACCTCCTGTTCCATACAGGTTGCAATTTGTCCTGAGGATGAACGGGAAGAGGGGGAACCAATGAGAGACTAGCTCTAGGTGTTGGGACAGGCACAGGTCACTCTATTTTCCCATCAGGAAGAAGAATTAACCACAAGCTCAGTCTGCCGCCCGGAAGCAGAATAGGGCCTAAAGCAATCCTGCGCTTTTGCGGCCAGCTCCCAAGAGAGCGAGTTGAAATATGGAGCTCAGGGGCACTGCAATTCACAAACCTGCAGACTTATAAATGATAACTCTCGTCTACAAATATATTGAGGGAAGGCAACAAAGAGGATTTGAAAGCAAGGCAGATTTGCAGGAAACAGATTTCAGGAGGCAGATTCGAATCGCCTTTAAAGCACAGGAAAAGCGGCAAAACCTCGACAATGATGCCCTTGGCCAAAAAGGGCGTATGCGTTTTTTCCTGAATATATTCAGGAAAAAACGCATACGCCCTTTTTGGCCAACCAAGCAACCTGGAAAGGCAAATCAGCGCTACAAAGAAGTCTCGCTTCCCATCGGTCAAAAGGGCCATGCTGAATAAAGTGTCAAAACCAGAAATGCAGGACAGGCCACGGAGAAACGGGAGCCTTGCTACGCTGATGGGCGGGATGTAAATTGCCAACAGCCACTCTGGAGAAGTGTACGGTGTGTCCTGAAACATTTACAAAACTCAGCTTAGAGAGCATAGGGCACTTCCACTCATGGGCGTATAAATTGGGAAAACTAAAAATCAGCAAGACACAAGCACCCCAAAGTTTAGGGCTGCTCTGTTGACAAGAACCTCCACTTCGTTACACCTTAAATATCCCAGGAAAGAGAAAAATGGATAAAGAAGTTGTGGTCCTTATGTACAATGGAACATCACTCAGCCATGAAATCAACGTCATAAGGCTAGTAGCAGCATGATGAGTGGATTTAGGTACGACGATTCTAAGTGAAATAAGTCACACAGAAAAAGACACTTATCATAAGATATCACTTACAGAGGGAATGTAAAAACCACTACCCTTGAACTGAATTACAAAACAGAACAGAGTCACACGGTTAGAAAACACACTATGGCTGCCTAACGGGAAAGGTGAGGTGGGGTGATGCATAAAACAAGGGTTTCAAATTAGCTCAGATACCGTTCCATGAACCCAATATGTAATAGACAAGACCTACTACTTGCTCAGGGAACTGGACTCAACACCCCCTATTCACCGCCCAAGAATATATATGACTAGTAAGAATCTTAAAACCTATGTATTGATATCTCTCTGTAAGTGAGTCAAGTGGGTGTAAAGCTGCATAAACACAGCAGTGAAAAGCAGCTAAACCCCATTATAAAACTCAATTAATTTTAAAAACCCTTGAAACAAAGACAGTGAAAGAGAGAGAAATTCTTACAAAATTCGTTCAGGGGCTGTGATGCCACCTGGATTGACCATATCTAGACCTGCAGCTGATTGAGACATAAGGGTGGACACTCTTGGGGCTGAGATGTTTGGTGAGGTTGGGTGAGCAAACGCAGACGCTTTAAAGTAATACTGCGTGGTACCCATCCCATGGGTCCCAAATCTCCAGGTTCAAGGGCATCTTCCTACATTGAAAACATGCATGAGAAACCCAGAAGATGGTCCACCGAGTGATCGGGAAAGGTTTCTAAAACGCACCTCATTTCTCATCTCCTTGTGCTCGGGTTCGCCATTCCAGCCGCTTTACTAGCAATCTCCCTCCTTGGAGAATCAGCACCTTTAACCTCCTGTTCCATACAGGTTGCAATTTGTCCTGAGGATGAACGGGAAGAGGGGGAACCAATGAGAGACTAGCTCTAGGTGTTGGGACAGGCACAGGTCACTCTATTTTCCCATCAGGAAGAAGAATTAACCACAAGCTCAGTCTGCCGCCCGGAAGCAGTATAGGGCCTAAAGCAATCCTGCGCTTTTGCGGCCAGCTCCCAAGAGAGCGAGTTGAAATATGGAGCTCAGGGGCACTGCAATTCACAAACCTGCAGACTTATAAATGATAACTCTCGTCTACAAATATATTGAGGGAAGGCAACAAAGAGGATTTGAAAGCAAGGCAGAATTGCAGGAAACAGATTTCAGGAGGCAGATTCGAATCGCCTTTAAAGCACAGGAAAAGCGGCAAAACCTCGACAATGATGCCCTTGGCCAAAAAGGGCGTATGCGTTTTTTCCTGAATATATTCAGGAAAAACGCATACGCCCTTTTTGGCCAACCAAGCAACCTGGAAAGGCAAATCAGCGCTACAAAGAAGTCTCGCTTCCCATCGGTCAAAAGGGCCATGCTGAATAAAGTGTCAAAACCAGAAATGCAGGACAGGCCACGGAGAAACGGGAGCCTTGCTACGCTGATGGGCGGGATGTAAATTGCCAACAGCCACTCTGGAGAAGTGTACGGTGTGTCCTGAAACATTTACAAAACTCAGCTTAGAGAGCATAGGACACTTCCACTCATGGGCGTATAAATTGGGAAAACTAAAATTCAGCAAGACACAAGCACCCCAAAGTTTAGGGCTGCTCTGTTGACAAGAACCTCCACTTCGTTACACCTTAAATATCCCAGGAAAGAGAAAAATGGATAAAGAAGTTGTGGTCCTTATGTACAATGGAACATCACTCAGCCATGAAATCAACGTCATAAGGCTAGTAGCAGCATGATGAGTGGATTTAGGTACGACGATTCTAAGTGAAATAAGTCACACAGAAAAAGACACTTATCATAAGATATCACTTATAGAGGGAATGTAAAAACCGCTACCCTTGAACTGAATTACAAAACAGAACAGAGTCACACGGTTAGAAAACACACTATGGCTGCCTAACGGGAAAGGTGAGGTGGGGTGATGCATAAAACAAGGATTTCAAATTAGCTCAGATACCGTTCCATAAACCCAATATTTAATAGACAAGACCTACTCCTTGCTCAGGGAACTGGACTCAACACCCCCTATTCACCGCCCAAGAATATATCTGACTAGTAAGAATCTTAAAACCTATGTATTGATATCTCTCTGTAAGTGAGTCAAGTGGGTGTAAAGCTGCATAAACACAGCAGTGAAAAGCAGCTAAACCCCATTATAAAACTCAATTAATTTTAAAAACCCTTTAAACAAAGACAGTGAAAGAGAGAGAAATACTTACAAAATTCGTTCAGGGGCTGTGATGCCACCTGGATTGACCATATCTAGACCTGCAGCTGATTGAGACATAAGGGTGGACACTCTTGGGGCTGAGAGGTTTGGTGAGGTTGGGTGAGCAAACGCAGACACTTTAAAGTAATACTGCGTGGTACCCATCCCATGGGTCCCAAATCTCCAGGTACAAGGGCATCTTCCTACATCGAAAACATGCATGAGAAACCCAGAAGATGGTCCACCGAGTGATCAGGAAAGGTTTCTAAAACGCACCTCATTTCTCATCTCCTTGTGCTCGGGTTCGCCATTCCAGCCGCTTTACTAGCAATCTCCCTCCTTGGAGAATCAGCACCTTTAACCTCCTGTTCCATACAGGTTGCAATTTGTCCTGAGGATGAACGGGAAGAGGGGGAACCAATGAGAGACTAGCTCTAGGTGTTGGGACAGGCACAGGTCACTCTATTTTCCCATCAGGAAGAAGAATTAACCACAAGCTCAGTCTGCCGCCCGGAAGCAGAATAGGGCCTAAAGCAATCCTGCGCTTTTGCGGCCAGCTCCCAAGAGAGCGAGTTGAAATATGCAGCTCAGGGGCACTGCAATTCACAAACCTGCAGACTTATAAATGATAACTCTCGTCTACAAATATATTGAGGGAAGGCAACAAAGAGGATTTGAAAGCAAGGCAGATTTGCAGGAAACAGATTTCAGGAGGCAGATTCGAATCGCCTTTAAAGCACAGGAAAAGCGGCAAAACCTCGACAATGATGCCCTTGGCCAAAAAGGGCGTATGCGTTTTTTCCTGAATATATTCAGGAAAAAACGCATACGCCCTTTTTGGCCAACCAAGCAACCTGGAAAGGCAAATCAGCGCTACAAAGAAGTCTCGCTTCCCATCGGTCAAAAGGGCCATGCTGAATAAAGTGTCAAAACCAGAAATGCAGGACAGGCCACGGAGAAACGGGAGCCTTGCTACGCTGATGGGCGGGATGTAAATTGCCAACAGCCACTCTGGAGAAGTGTACGGTGTGTCCTGAAACATTTACAAAACTCAGCTTAGAGAGCATAGGGCACTTCCACTCATGGGCGTATAAATTGGGAAAACTAAAAATCAGCAAGACACAAGCACCCCAAAGTTTAGGGCTGCTCTGTTGACAAGAACCTCCACTTCGTTACACCTTAAATATCCCAGGAAAGAGAAAAATGGATAAAGAAGTTGTGGTCCTTATGTACAATGGAACATCACTCAGCCATGAAATCAACGTCATAAGGCTAGTAGCAGCATGATGAGTGGATTTAGGTACGACGATTCTAAGTGAAATAAGTCACACAGAAAAAGACACTTATCATAAGATATCACTTACAGAGGGAATGTAAAAACCGCTACCCTTGAACTGAATTACAAAACAGAACAGAGTCACACGGTTAGAAAACACACTATGGCTGCCTAACGGGAAAGGTGAGGTGGGGTGATGCATAAAACAAGGTTTTCAAATTAGCTCAGATACCGTTCCATGAACCCAATATTTAATAGACAAGACCTACTCCTTGCTCAGGGAACTGGACTCAACACCCCCTATTCACCGCCCAAGAATATATCTGACTAGTAAGAATCTTAAAACCTATGTATTGATATCTCTCTGTAAGTGAGTCAAGTGGGTGTAAAGCTGCATAAACACAGCAGTGAAAAGCAGCTAAACCCCATTATAAAACTCAATTAACTTTAAAAACCCTTTAAACAAAGACAGTGAAAGAGAGAGAAATTCTTACAAAATTCGTTCAGGGGCTGTGATGCCACCTGGATTGACCATATCTAGACCTGCAGCTGATTGAGACATAAGGGTGGACACTCTTGGGGCTGAGAGGTTTGGTGAGGTAGGGTGAGCAAACGCAGACGCTTTAAAGTAATACTGCGTGGTACCCATCCCATGGGTCCCAAATCTCCAGGTTCAAGGGCAACTTCCTACATCGAAAACATGCATGAGAATCCCAGAAGATGGTCCACCGAGTGATCAGGAAAGGTTTCTAAAACGCACCTCATTTCTCATCTCCTTGTGCTCGGGTTCGCCATTCCAGCCGCTTTACTAGCAATCTCCCTCCTTGGAGAATCAGCACCTTTAACCTCCTGTTCCATACAGGTTGCAATTTGTCCTGAGGATGAACGGGAAGAGGGGAAACCAATGAGAGACTAGCTCTAGGTGTTGGGACAGGCACAGGTCACTCTATTTTCCCATCAGGAAGAAGAATTAACCACAAGCTCAGTCTGCCGCCCGGAAGCAGAATAGGGCCTAAAGCAATCCTGCGCTTTTGCGGCCAGCTCCCAAGAGAGCGAGTTGAAATATGGAGCTCAGGGGCACTGCAATTCACAAACCTGCAGACTTATAAATGATAACTCTCGTCTACAAATATATTGAGGGAAGGCAACAAAGAGGATTTGAAAGCAAGGCAGATTTGCAGGAAACAGATTTCAGGAGGCAGATTCGAATCGCCTTTAAAGCACAGGAAAAGCGGCAAAACCTCGACAATGATGCCCTTGGCCAAAAAGGGCGTATGCGTTTTTTCCTGAATATATTCAGGAAAAAACGCATACGCCCTTTTTGGCCAACCAAGCAACCTGGAAAGGCAAATCAGCGCTACAAAGAAGTCTCGCTTCCCATCGGTCAAAAGGGCCATGCTGAATAAAGTGTCAAAACCAGAAATGCAGGACAGGCCACGGAGAAACGGGAGCCTTGCTACGCTGATGGGCGGGATGTAAATTGCCAACAGCCACTCTGGAGAAGTGTACGGTGTGTCCTGAAACATGTACAAAACTCAGCTTAGAGAGCATAGGGCACTTCCACTCATGGGCGTATAAATTGGGAAAACTAAAAATCAGCAAGACACAAGCACCCCAAAGTTTAGGGCTGCTCTGTTGACAAGAACCTCCACTTCGTTACACCTTAAATATCCCAGGAAAGAGAAAAATGGATAAAGAAGTTGTGGTCCTTATGTACAATGGAACATCACTCAGCCAAGAAATCAACGTCATAAGGCTAGTAGCAGCATGATGAGTGGATTTAGGTACGACGATTCTAAGTGAAATAAGTCACACAGAAAAAGACACTTATCATAAGATATCACTTATAGAGGGAATGTAAAAACCGCTACCCTTGAACTGAATTACAAAACAGAACAGAGTCACACGGTTAGAAAACACACTATGGCTGCCTAACGGGAAAGGTGAGGTGGGGTGATGCATAAAACAAGGATTTCAAATTAGCTCAGATACCGTTCCATAAACCCAATATTTAATAGACAAGACCTACTCCTTGCTCAGGGAACTGGACTCAACACCCCCTATTCACCGCCCAAGAATATATCTGACTAGTAAGAATCTTAAAACCTATGTATTGATATCTCTCTGTAAGTGAGTCAAGTGGGTGTAAAGCTGCATAAACACAGCAGTGAAAAGCAGCTAAACCCCATTATAAAACTCAATTAATTTTAAAAACCCTTGAAACAAAGACAGTGAAAGAGAGAGAAATTCTTACAAAATTCGTTCAGGGGCTGTGATGCCACCTGGATTGACCATATCTAGACCTGCAGCTGATTGAGACATAAGGGTGGACACTCTTGGGGCTGAGAGGTTTGGTGAGGTTGGGTGAGCAAACGCAGACGCTTTAAAGTAATACTGCGTGGTACCCATCCCATGGGTCCCAAATCTCCAGGTTCAAGGGCATCTTCCTACATCGAAAACATGCATGAGAAACCCAGAAGATGGTCCACCGAGTGATCAGGAAAGGTTTCTAAAACGCACCTCATTTCTCATCTCCTTGTGCTCGGGTTCGCCATTCCAGCCGCTTTACTAGCAATCTCCCTCCTTGGAGAATCAGCACCTTTAACCTCCTGTTCCATACAGGTTGCAATTTGTCCTGAGGATGAACGGGAAGAGGGGGAACCAATGAGAGACTAGCTCTAGGTGTTGGGACAGGCACAGGTCACTCTATTTTCCCATCAGGAAGAAGAATTAACCACAAGCTCAGTCTGCCGTCCGGAAGCAGAATAGGGCCTAAAGCAATCCTGCGCTTTTGCGGCCAGCTCCCAAGAGAGCGAGTTGAAATATGGAGCTCAGGGGCACTGCAATTCACAAACCTGCAGACTTATAAATGATAACTCTCGTCTACAAATATATTGAGGGAAGGCAACAAAGAGGATTTGAAAGCAAGGCAGATTTGCAGGAAACAGATTTCAGGAGGCAGATTCGAATCGCCTTTAAAGCACAGGAAAAGCGGCAAAACCTCGACAATGATGCCCTTGGCCAAAAAGGGCGTATGCGTTTTTTCCTGAATATATTCAGGAAAAAACGCATACGCCCTTTTTGGCCAACCAAGCAACCTGGAAAGGCAAATCAGCGCTACAAAGAAGTCTCGCTTCCCATCGGTCAAAAGGGCCATGCTGAATAAAGTGTCAAAACCAGAAATGCAGGACAGGCCACGGAGAAACGGGAGCCTTGCTACGCTGATGGGCGGGATGTAAATTGCCAACAGCCACTCTGGAGAAGTGTACGGTGTGTCCTGAAACATTTACAAAACTCAGCTTAGAGAGCATAGGGCACTTCCACTCATGGGCGTATAAATTGGGAAAACTAAAAATCAGCAAGACACAAGCACCCCAAAGTTTAGGGCTGCTCTCTTGACAAGAACCTCCACTTCGTTACACCTTAAATATCCCAGGAAAGAGAAAAATGGATAAAGAAGTTGTGGTCCTTATGTACAATGGAACATCACTCAGCCATGAAATCAACGTCATAAGGCTAGTAGCAGCATGATGAGTGGATTTAGGTACGACGATTCTAAGTGAAATAAGTCACACAGAAAAAGACACTTATCATAAGATATCACTTACAGAGGGAATGTAAAAACCGCTACCCTTGAACTGAATTACAAAACAGAACAGAGTCACACGGTTAGAAAACACACTATGGCTGCCTAACGGGAAAGGTGAGGTGGGGTGATGCATAAAACAAGGGTTTCAAATTAGCTCAGATACCGTTCCATGAACCCAATATTTAATAGACAAGACCTACTCCTTGCTCAGGGAACTGGACTCAACACCCCCTATTCACCGCCCAAGAATATATCTGACTAGTAAGAATCTTAAAACCTATGTATTGATATCTCTCTGTAAGTGAGTCAAGTGGGTGTAAAGCTGCATAAACACAGCAGTGAAAAGCAGCTAAACCCCATTATAAAACTCAATTAACTTTAAAAACCCTTTAAACAAAGACAGTGAAAGAGAGAGAAATTCTTACAAAATTCGTTCAGGGGCTGTGATGCCACCTGGATTGACCATATCTAGACCTGCAGCTGATTGAGACATAAGGGTGGACACTCTTGGGGCTGAGAGGTTTGGTGAGGTTGGGTGAGCAAACGCAGACGCTTTAAAGTAATACTGCGTGGTACCCATCCCATGGGTCCCAAATCTCCAGGTTCAAGGGCATCTTCCTACATCGAAAACATGCATGAGAAACCCAGAAGATGGTCCACCGAGTGATCAGGAAAGGTTTCTAAAACGCACCTCATTTCTCATCTCCTTGTGCTCGGGTTCGCCATTCCAGCCGCTTTACTAGCAATCTCCCTCCTTGGAGAATCAGCACCTTTAACCTCCTGTTCCATACAGGTTGCAATTTGTCCTGAGGATGAACGGGAAGAGGGGGAACCAATGAGAGACTAGCTCTAGGTGTTGGGACAGGCACAGGTCACTCTATTTTCCCATCAGGAAGAAGAATTAACCACAAGCTCAGTCTGCCGTCCGGAAGCAGAATAGGGCCTAAAGCAATCCTGCGCTTTTGCGGCCAGCTCCCAAGAGAGCGAGTTGAAATATGGAGCTCAGGGGCACTGCAATTCACAAACCTGCAGACTTATAAATGATAACTCTCGTCTACAAATATATTGAGGGAAGGCAACAAAGAGGATTTGAAAGCAAGGCAGATTTGCAGGAAACAGATTTCAGGAGGCAGATTCGAATCGCCTTTAAAGCACAGGAAAAGCGGCAAAACCTCGACAATGATGCCCTTGGCCAAAAAGGGCGTATGCGTTTTTTCCTGAATATATTCAGGAAAAAACGCATACGCCCTTTTTGGCCAACCAAGCAACCTGGAAAGGCAAATCAGCGCTACAAAGAAGTCTCGCTTCCCATCGGTCAAAAGGGCCATGCTGAATAAAGTGTCAAAACCAGAAATGCAGGACAGGCCACGGAGAAACGGGAGCCTTGCTACGCTGATGGGCGGGATGTAAATTGCCAACAGCCACTCTGGAGAAGTGTACGGTGTGTCCTGAAACATTTACAAAACTCAGCTTAGAGAGCATAGGGCACTTCCACTCATGGGCGTATAAATTGGGAAAACTAAAAATCAGCAAGACACAAGCACCCCAAAGTTTAGGGCTGCTCTCTTGACAAGAACCTCCACTTCGTTACACCTTAAATATCCCAGGAAAGAGAAAAATGGATAAAGAAGTTGTGGTCCTTATGTACAATGGAACATCACTCAGCCATGAAATCAACGTCATAAGGCTAGTAGCAGCATGATGAGTGGATTTAGGTACGACGATTCTAAGTGAAATAAGTCACACAGAAAAAGACACTTATCATAAGATATCACTTACAGAGGGAATGTAAAAACCGCTACCCTTGAACTGAATTACAAAACAGAACAGAGTCACACGGTTAGAAAACACACTATGGCTGCCTAACGGGAAAGGTGAGGTGGGGTGATGCATAAAATAAGGGTTTCAAATTAGCTCAGATACCGTTCCATGAACCCAATATT
This sequence comes from Eschrichtius robustus, assembly GCF_028021215.1. Classification (NCBI taxonomy): domain Eukaryota; kingdom Metazoa; phylum Chordata; class Mammalia; order Artiodactyla; family Eschrichtiidae; genus Eschrichtius; species Eschrichtius robustus. The sequence goes on from NW_027175565.1 coordinate 59,329, forward strand.
TAATAGACAAGACCTACTCCTTGCTCAGGGAACTGGACTCAACACCCCCTATTCACCGCCCAAGAATATATCTGACTAGTAAGAATCTTAAAACCTATGTATTGATATCTCTCTGTAAGTGAGTCAAGTGGGTGTAAAGCTGCATAAACACAGCAGTGAAAAGCAGCTAAACCCCATTATAAAACTCAATTAACTTTAAAAACCCTTTAAACAAAGACAGTGAAAGAGAGAGAAATTCTTACAAAATTCGTTCAGGGGCTGTGATGCCACCTGGATTGACCATATCTAGACCTGCAGCTGATTGAGACATAAGGGTGGACACTCTTGGGGCTGAGAGGTTTGGTGAGGTAGGGTGAGCAAACGCAGACGCTTTAAAGTAATACTGCGTGGTACCCATCCCATGGGTCCCAAATCTCCAGGTTCAAGGGCAACTTCCTACATCGAAAACATGCATGAGAAACCCAGAAGATGGTCCACCGAGTGATCAGGAAAGGTTTCTAAAACGCACCTCATTTCTCATCTCCTTGTGCTCGGGTTCGCCATTCCAGCCGCTTTACTAGCAATCTCCCTCCTTGGAGAATCAGCACCTTTAACCTCCTGTTCCATACAGGTTGCAATTTGTCCTGAGGATGAACGGGAAGAGGGGAAACCAATGAGAGACTAGCTCTAGGTGTTGGGACAGGCACAGGTCACTCTATTTTCCCATCAGGAAGAAGAATTAACCACAAGCTCAGTCTGCCGCCCGGAAGCAGAATAGGGCCTAAAGCAATCCTGCGCTTTTGCGGCCAGCTCCCAAGAGAGCGAGTTGAAATATGGAGCTCAGGGGCACTGCAATTCACAAACCTGCAGACTTATAAATGATAACTCTCGTCTACAAATATATTGAGGGAAGGCAACAAAGAGGATTTGAAAGCAAGGCAGATTTGCAGGAAACAGATTTCAGGAGGCAGATTCGAATCGCCTTTAAAGCACAGGAAAAGCGGCAAAACCTCGACAATGATGCCCTTGGCCAAAAAGGGCGTATGCGTTTTTTCCTGAATATATTCAGGAAAAAACGCATACGCCCTTTTTGGCCAACCAAGCAACCTGGAAAGGCAAATCAGCGCTACAAAGAAGTCTCGCTTCCCATCGGTCAAAAGGGCCATGCTGAATAAAGTGTCAAAACCAGAAATGCAGGACAGGCCACGGAGAAACGGGAGCCTTGCTACGCTGATGGGCGGGATGTAAATTGCCAACAGCCACTCTGGAGAAGTGTACGGTGTGTCCTGAAACATGTACAAAACTCAGCTTAGAGAGCATAGGGCACTTCCACTCATGGGCGTATAAATTGGGAAAACTAAAAATCAGCAAGACACAAGCACCCCAAAGTTTAGGGCTGCTCTGTTGACAAGAACCTCCACTTCGTTACACCTTAAATATCCCAGGAAAGAGAAAAATGGATAAAGAAGTTGTGGTCCTTATGTACAATGGAACATCACTCAGCCATGAAATCAACGTCATAAGGCTAGTAGCAGCATGATGAGTGGATTTAGGTACGACGATTCTAAGTGAAATAAGTCACACAGAAAAAGACACTTATCATAAGATATCACTTATAGAGGGAATGTAAAAACCGCTACCCTTGAACTGAATTACCAAACAGAACAGAGTCACACGGTTGGAAAACACACTATGGCTGCCTAACGGGAAAGGTGAGGTGGGGTGATGCATAAAACAAGGATTTCAAATTAGCTCAGATACCGTTCCATAAACCCAATATTTAATAGACAAGACCTACTCCTTGCTCAGGGAACTGGACTCAACACCCCCTATTCACCGCCCAAGAATATATCTGACTAGTAAGAATCTTAAAACCTATGTATTGATATCTCTCTGTAAGTGAGTCAAGTGGGTGTAAAGCTGCATAAACACAGCAGTGAAAAGCAGCTAAACCCCATTATAAAACTCAATTAATTTTAAAAACCCTTGAAACAAAGACAGTGAAAGAGAGAGAAATTCTTACAAAATTCGTTCAGGGGCTGTGATGCCACCTGGATTGACCATATCTAGACCTGCAGCTGATTGAGACATAAGGGTGGACACTCTTGGGGCTGAGAGGTTTGGTGAGGTTGGGTGAGCAAACGCAGACGCTTTAAAGTAATACTGCGTGGTACCCATCCCATGGGTCCCAAATCTCCAGGTTCAAGGGCATCTTCCTACATCGAAAACATGCATGAGAAACCCAGAAGATGGTCCACCGAGTGATCGGGAAAGGTTTCTAAAACGCACCTCATTTCTCATCTCCTTGTGCTCGGGTTCGCCATTCCAGCCGCTTTACTAGCAATCTCCCTCCTTGGAGAATCAGCACCTTTAACCTCCTGTTCCATACAGGTTGCAATTTGTCCTGAGGATGAACGGGAAGAGGGGGAACCAATGAGAGACTAGCTCTAGGTGTTGGGACAGGCACAGGTCACTCTATTTTCCCATCAGGAAGAAGAATTAACCACAAGCTCAGTCTGCCGCCCGGAAGCAGAATAGGGCCTAAAGCAATCCTGCGCTTTTGCGGCCAGCTCCCAAGAGAGCGAGTTGAAATATGGAGCTCAGGGGCACTGCAATTCACAAACCTGCAGACTTATAAATGATAACTCTCGTCTACAAATATATTGAGGGAAGGCAACAAAGAGGATTTGAAAGCAAGGCAGATTTGCAGGAAACAGATTTCAGGAGGCAGATTCGAATCGCCTTTAAAGCACAGGAAAAGCGGCAAAACCTCGACAATGATGCCCTTGGCCAAAAAGGGCGTATGCGTTTTTTCCTGAATATATTCAGGAAAAAACGCATACGCCCTTTTTGGCCAACCAAGCAACCTGGAAAGGCAAATCAGCGCTACAAAGAAGTCTCGCTTCCCATCGGTCAAAAGGGCCATGCTGAATAAAGTGTCAAAACCAGAAATGCAGGACAGGCCACGGAGAAACGGGAGCCTTGCTACGCTGATGGGCGGGATGTAAATTGCCAACAGCCACTCTGGAGAAGTGTACGGTGTGTCCTGAAACATTTACAAAACTCAGCTTAGAGAGCATAGGGCACTTCCACTCATGGGCGTATAAATTGGGAAAACTAAAAATCAGCAAGACACAAGCACCCCAAAGTTTAGGGCTGCTCTGTTGACAAGAACCTCCACTTCGTTACACCTTAAATATCCCAGGAAAGAGAAAAATGGATAAAGAAGTTGTGGTCCTTATGTACAATGGAACATCACTCAGCCATGAAATTAACGTCATAAGGCTAGTAGCAGCATGATGAGTGGATTTAGGTACGACGATTCTAAGTGAAATAAGTCACACAGAAAAAGACACTTATCATAAGATATCACTTACAGAGGGAATGTAAAAACCGCTACCCTTGAACTGAATTACAAAACAGAACAGAGTCACACGGTTAGAAAACACACTATGGCTGCCTAACGGGAAAGGTGAGGTGGGGTGATGCATAAAACAAGGGTTTCAAATTAGCTCAGATACCGTTCCATAAACCCAATATGTATTAGACAAGACCTACTCCTTGCTCAGGGAACTGGACTCAACACCCCCTATTCACCGCCCAAGAATACATCTGACTAGTAAGAATCTTAAAACCTATGTATTGATATCTCTCTGTAAGTGAGTCAAGTGGGTGTAAAGCTGCATAAACACAGCAGTGAAAAGCAGCTAAACCCCATTATAAAACTCAATTAATTTTAAAAACCCTTGAAACAAAGACAGTGAAAGAGAGAGAAATTCTTACAAAATTCGTTCAGGGGCCGTGATGCCACCTGGATTGACCATATCTAGACCTGCAGCTGATTGAGACATAAGGGTGGACACTCTTGGGGCTGAGAGGTTTGGTGAGGTTGGGTGAGCAAACGCAGACGCTTTAAAGTAATACTGCGTGGTACCCATCCCATGGGTCCCAAATCTCCAGGTTCAAGGGCATCTTCCTACATCGAAAACATGCATGAGAAACCCAGAAGATGGTCCACCGAGTGATCAGGAAAGGTTTCTAAAACGCACCTCATTTCTCATCTCCTTGTGCTCGGGTTCGCCATTCCAGCCGCTTTACTAGCAATCTCCCTCCTTGGAGAATCAGCACCTTTAACCTCCTGTTCCATACAGGTTGCAATTTGTCCTGAGGATGAACGGGAAGAGGGTGAACCAATGAGAGACTAGCTCTAGGTGTTGGGACACGCACAGGTCACTCTATTTTTCCATCAGGAAGAAGAATTAACCACAAGCTCAGTCTGCCGCCCGGAAGCAGAATAGGGCCTAAAGCAATCCTGCGCTTTTGCGGCCAGCTCCCAAGAGAGCGAGTTGAAATATGGAGCTCAGGGGCACTGCAATTCACAAACCTGCAGACTTATAAATGATAACTCTCGTCTACAAATATATTGAGGGAAGGCAACAAAGAGGATTTGAAAGCAAGGCAGATTTGCAGGAAACAGATTTCAGGAGGCAGATTCGAATCGCCTTTAAAGCACAGGAAAAGCGGCAAAACCTCGACAATGATGCCCTTGGCCAAAAAGGGCGTATGCGTTTTTTCCTGAATATATTCAGGAAAAAACGCATACGCCCTTTTTGGCCAACCAAGCAACCTGGAAAGGCAAATCAGCGCTACAAAGAAGTCTCGCTTCCCATCGGTCAAAAGGGCCATGCTGAATAAAGTGTCAAAACCAGAAATGCAGGACAGGCCACGGAGAAACGGGAGCCTTGCTACGCTGATGGGCGGGATGTAAATTGCCAACAGCCACTCTGGAGAAGTGTACGGTGTGTCCTGAAACATTTACAAAACTCAGCTTAGAGAGCATAGGGCACTTCCACTCATGGGCGTATAAATTGGGAAAACTAAAAATCAGCAAGACACAAGCACCCCAAAGTTTAGGGCTGCTCTGTTGACAAGAACCTCCACTTCGTTACACCTTAAATATCCCAGGAAAGAGAAAAATGGATAAAGAAGTTGTGGTCCTTATGTACAATGGAACATCACTCAGCCATGAAATCAACGTCATAAGGCTAGTAGCAGCATGATGAGTGGATTTAGGTACGACGATTCTAAGTGAAATAAGTCACACAGAAAAAGACACTTATCATAAGATATCACTTATAGAGGGAATGTAAAAACCGCTACCCTTGAACTGAATTACAAAACAGAACAGAGTCACACGGTTAGAAAACACACTATGGCTGCCTAACGGGAAAGGTGAGGTGGGGTGATGCATAAAACAAGGATTTCAAATTAGCTCAGATACCGTTCCATAAACCCAATATGTAATAGACAAGACCTACTCCTTGCTCAGGGAACTGGACTCAACACCCCCTATTCACCGCCCAAGAATATATCTGACTAGTAAGAATCTTAAAACCTATGTATTGATATCTCTCTGTAAGTGAGTCAAGTGGGTGTAAAGCTGCATAAACACAGCAGTGAAAAGCAGCAAAACCCCATTATAAAACTCAATTAATTTTAAAAACCCTTGAAACAAAGACAGTGAAAGAGAGAGAAATTCTTACAAAATTCGTTCAGGGGCTGTGATGCCACCTGGATTGACCATATCTAGACCTGCAGCTGATTGAGACATAAGGGTGGACACTCTTGGGGCTGAGAGGTTTGGTGAGGTTGGGTGAGCAAACGCAGACGCTTTAAAGTAATACTGCGTGGAACCCATCCCATGGGTCCCAAATCTCCAGGTTCAAGGGCATCTTCCTACATCGAAAACATGCATGAGAAACCCAGAAGATGGTCCACCGAGTGATCAGGAAAGGTTTCTAAAACGCACCTCATTTCTCATCTCCTTGTGCTCGGGTTCGCCATTCCAGCCGCTTTACTAGCAATCTCCCTCCTTGGAGAAACAGCACCTTTACCCTCCTGTTCCATACAGGTTGCAATTTGTCCTGAGGATGAACGGGAAGAGGGGGAACCAATGAGAGACTAGCTCTAGGTGTTGGGACAGGCACAGGTCACTCTATTTTCCCATCAGGAAGAAGAATTAACCACAAGCTCAGTCTGCCGCCCGGAAGCAGAATAGGGCCTAAAGCAATCCTGCGCTTTTGCGGCCAGCTCCCAAGAGAGTGAGTTGAAATATGGAGCTCAGGGGCACTGCAATTCACAAACCTGCAGACTTATAAATGATAACTCTCGTCTACAAATATATTGAGGGAAGGCAACAAAGAGGATTTGAAAGCAAGGCAGAATTGCAGGAAACAGATTTCAGGAGGCAGATTCGAATCGCCTTTAAAGCACAGGAAAAGCGGCAAAACCTCGACAATGATGCCCTTGGCCAAAAAGGGCGTATGCGTTTTTTCCTGAATATATTCAGGAAAAAACGCATACGCCCTTTTTGGCCAACCAAGCAACCTGGAAAGGCAAATCAGCGCTACAAAGAAGTCTCGCTTCCCATCGGTCAAAAGGGCCATGCTGAATAAAGTGTCAAAACCAGAAATGCAGGACAGGCCACGGAGAAACGGGAGCCTTGCTACGCTGATGGGCGGGATGTAAATTGCCAACACCACTCTGGAGAAGTGTACGGTGTGTCCTGAAACATTTACAAAACTCAGCTTAGAGAGCATAGGGCACTTCCACTCATGGGCGTATAAATTGGGAAAAATAAAAATCAGCAAGACACAAGCACCCCAAAGTTTAGGGCTGATCTGTTGACAAGAACCTCCACTTCGTTACACCTTAAATATCCCAGGAAAGAGAAAAATGGATAAAGAAGTTGTGGTCCTTATGTACAATGGAACATCACTCAGCCATGAAATCAATGTCATAAGGCTAGTAGCAGCATGATGAGTGGATTTAGGTACGACGATTCTAAGTGAAATAAGTCACACAGAAAAAGACACTTATCATAAGATATCACTTATAGAGGGAATGTAAAAACCGCTACCCTTGAACTGAATTACAAAACAGAACAGAGTCACACGGTTAGAAACACACTATGGCTGCCTAACGGGAAAGGTGAGGTGGGGTGATGCATAAAACAAGGATTTCAAATTAACTCAGATACCGTTCCATAAACCCAATATGTAATAGAAAAGACCTACTCCTTGCTCAGGGAACTGGACTCAACACCCCCTATTCACCGCCCAAGAATATATCTGACTAGTAAGAATCTTAAAACCTATGTATTGATATCTCTCTGTAAGTGAGTCAAGTGGGTGTAAAGCTGCATAAACACAGCAGTGAAAAGCAGCTAAACCCCATTATAAAACTCAATTAATTTTAAAAACCCTTGAAACAAAGACAGTGAAAGAGAGAGAAATTCTTACAAAATTCGTTCAGGGGCTGTGATGCCACCTGGATTGACCATATCTAGACCTGCAGCTGATTGAGACATAAGGGTGGACACTCTTGAGGCTGAGAGGTTTGGTGAGGTTGGGTGAGCAAACGCAGACGCTTTAAAGTAATACTGCGTGGTACCCATCCCATGGGTCCCAAATCTCCAGGTTCAAGGGCATCTTCCTACATCGAAAACATGCATGAGAAACCCAGAAGATGGTCCACCGAGTGATCAGGAAAGGTTTCTAAAACGCACCTCATTTCTCATCTCCTTGTGCTCGGGTTCGCCATTCCAGCCACTTTACTAGCAATCTCCCTCCTTGGAGAAACAGCACCTTTAACCTCCTGTTCCATACAGGTTGCAATTTGTCCTGAGGATGAACGGGAAGAGGGGGAACCAATGAGAGACTAGCTCTAGGTGTTGGGACAGGCACAGGTCACTCTATTTTCCCATCAGGAAGAAGAATTAACCACAAGCTCAGTTGGCCGCCCGGAAGCAGAATAGGGCCTAAAGCAATCCTGCGCTTTTGCGGCCAGCTCCCAAGAGAGCGAGTTGAAATAAGGAGCTCAGGGGCACTGCAATTCACAAACCTGCAGACTTATAAATGATAACTCTCGTCTACAAATATATTGAGGGAAGGCAACAAAGAGGATTTGAAAGCAAGGCAGAATTGCAGGAAACAGATTTCAGGAGGCAGATTCGAATCGCCTTTAAAGCACAGGAAAAGCGGCAAAACCTCGACAATGATGCCCTTGGCCAAAAAGGGCGTATGCGTTTTTTCCTGAATATATTCAGGAAAAAACGCATACGCCCTTTTGGGCCAACCAAGCAACCTGGAAAGGCAAATCAGCGCTACAAAGAAGTCTCGCTTCCCATCGGTCAAAAGGGCCATGCTGAATAAAGTGTCAAAACCAGAAATGCAGGACAGGCCACGGAGAAACGGGAGCCTTGCTACGCTGATGGGCGGGATGTAAATTGCCAACAGCCACTCTGGAGAAGTGTACGGTGTGTCCTGAAACATTTACAAAACTGAGCTTAGAGAGCATAGGGCACTTCCACTCATGGGCGTATAAATTGGGAAAACTAAAAATCAGCAAGACACAAGCACCCCAAAGTTTAGGGCTGATCTGTTGACAAGAACCTCCACTTCGTTACACCTTAAATATCCCAGGAAAGAGAAAAATGGATAAAGAAGTTGTGGTCCTTATGTACAATGGAACATCACTCAGCCATGAAATCAACGTCATAAGGCTAGTAGCAGCATGATGAGTGGATTTAGGTACGACGATTCTAAGTGAAATAAGTCACACAGAAAAAGACACTTATCATAAGATATCACTTATAGATGGAATGTAAAAACCGCTACCCTTGAACTGAATTACAAAACAGAACAGAGTCACACGGTTAGAAAACACACTATGGCTGCCTAACGGGAAAGGTGAGGTGGGGAGATGCATAAAACAAGGATTTCAAATTAGCTCAGATACCGTTCCATAAACCCAATATGTAATAGACAACACCTACTCCTTGCTCAGGGAACTGGACTCAACACCCCCTATTCACCGCCCAAGAATATATCTGACTAGTAAGAATCTTAAAACCTATGTATTGATATCTCTCTGTAAGTGAGTCAAGTGGGTGTAAAGCTGCATAAACACAGCAGTGAAAAGCAGCTAAACCCCATTATAAAACTCAATTAATTTTAAAAACCCTTGAAACAAAGACAGTGAAAGAGAGAGAAATTCTTACAAAATTCGTTCAGGGGCTGGGATGCCACCTGGATTGACCATATCTAGACCTGCAGCTGATTGAGACATAAGGGTGGACACTCTTGGGGCTGAGAGGTTTGGTGAGGTTGGGTGAGCAAACGCAGACGCTTTAAAGTAATACTGCGTGGTACCCATCCCATGGGTCCCAAATCTCCAGGTTCAAGGGCATCTTCCTACATCGAAAACATGCATGAGAAACCCAGAAGATGGTCCACCGAGTGATCAGGAAAGGTTTCTAAAACGCACCTCATTTCTCATCTCCTTGTGCTCGGGTTCGCCATTCCAGCCGCTTTACTAGCAATCTCCCTCCTTGGAGAATCAGCACCTTTAACCTCCTGTTCCATACAGGTTGCAATTTGTCCTGAGGATGAACGGGAAGAGGGGGAACCAATGAGAGACTAGCTCTAGGTGTTGGGACAGGCACAGGTCACTCTATTTTCCCATCAGGAAGAAGAATTAACCACAAGCTCAGTCTGCCGCCCGGAAGCAGAATAGGGCCTAAAGCAATCCTGCGCTTTTGCGGCCAGCTCCCAAGAGAGCGAGTTGAAATATGGAGCTCAGGGGCACTGCAATTCACAAACCTGCAGACTTATAAATGATAACTCTCGTCTACAAATATATTGAGGGAAGGCAACAAAGAGGATTTGAAAGCAAGGCAGAATTGCAGGAAACAGATTACAGGAGGCAGATTCGAATCGCCTTTAAAGCACAGGAAAAGCGGCAAAACCTCGACAATGATGCCCTTGGCCAAAAAGGGCGTATGCGTTTTTTCCTGAATATATTCAGGAAAAAACGCATACGCCCTTTTTGGCCAACCAAGCAACCTGGAAAGGCAAATCAGCGCTACAAAGAAGTCTCGCTTCCCATCGGTCAAAAGGGCCATGCTGAATAAAGTGTCAAAACCAGAAATGCAGGACAGGCCACGGAGAAACGGGAGCCTTGCTACGCTGATGGGCGGGATGTAAATTGCCAACAGCCACTCTGGAGAAGTGTACGGTGTGTCCTGAAACATTTACAAAACTCAGCTTAGAGAGCATAGGGCACTTCCACTCATGGGCGTATAAATTGGGAAAACTAAAAATCAGCAAGACACAAGCACCCCAAAGTTTAGGGCTGCTCTGTTGACAAGAACCTCCACTTCGTTACACCTTAAATATCCCAGGAAAGAGAAAAATGGATAAAGAAGTTGTGGTCCTTATGTACAATGGAACATCACTCAGCCAAGAAATCAACGTCATAAGGCTAGTAGCAGCATGATGAGTGGATTTAGGTACGACGATTCTAAGTGAAATAAGTCACACAGAAAAAGACACTTATCATAAGATATCACTTATAGAGGGAATGTAAAAACCGCTACCCGTGAACTGAATTACAAAACAGAACAGAGTCACACGGTTAGAAAACACACTATGGCTGCCTAACGGGAAAGGTGAGGTGGGGTGATGCATAAAACAAGGATTTCAAATTAGCTCAGATACCGTTCCATAAACCCAATATTTAATAGACAAGACCTACTCCTTGCTCAGGGAACTGGACTCAACACCCCCTATTCACCGCCCAAGAATATATCTGACTAGTAAGAATCTTAAAACCTATGTATTGATATCTCTCTGTAAGTGAGTCAAGTGGGTGTAAAGCTGCATAAACACAGCAGTGAAAAGCAGCTAAACCCCATTATAAAACTCAATTAATTTTAAAAACCCTTGAAACAAAGACAGTGAAAGAGAGAGAAATTCTTACAAAATTCGTTCAGGGGCTGTGATGCCACCTGGATTGACCATATCTTGACCTGCAGCTGATTGAGACATAAGGGTGGACACTCTTGGGGCTGAGAGGTTTGGTGAGGATGGGTGAGCAAACGCAGACGCTTTAAAGTAATACTGCGTGGGACCCATCCCATGGGTCCCAAATCTCCAGGTTCAAGGGCATCTTCCTACATCGAAAACATGCATGAGAAACCCAGAAGATGGTCCACCGAGTGATCGGGAAAGGTTTCTAAAACGCACCTCATTTCTCATCTCCTTGTGCTCGGGTTCGCCATTCCAGCCGCTTTACTAGCAATCTCCCTCCTTGGAGAATCAGCACCTTTAACCTCCTGTTCCATACAGGTTGCAATTTGTCCTGAGGATGAACGGGAAGAGGGGGAACCAATGAGAGACTAGCTCTAGGTGTTGGGACAGGCACAGGTCACTCTATTTTCCCATCAGGAAGAAGAATTAACCACAAGCTCAGTCTGCCGCCCGGAAGCAGAATAGGGCCTAAAGCAATCCTGCGCTTTTGCGGCCAGCTCCCAAGAGAGCGAGTTGAAATATGGAGCTCAGGGGCACTGCAATTCACAAACCTGCAGACTTATAAATGATAACTCTCGTCTACAAATATATTGAGGGAAGGCAACAAAGAGGATTTGAAAGCAAGGCAGATTTGCAGGAAACAGATTTCAGGAGGCAGATTCGAATCGCCTTTAAAGCACAGGAAAAGCGGCAAAACCTCGACAATGATGCCCTTGGCCAAAAAGGGCGTATGCGTTTTTTCCTGAATATATTCAGGAAAAAACGCATACGCCCTTTTTGGCCAACCAAGCAACCTGGAAAGGCAAATCAGCGCTACAAAGAAGTCTCGCTTCCCATCGGTCAAAAGGGCCATGCTGAATAAAGTGTCAAAACCAGAAATGCAGGACAGGCCACGGAGAAACGGGAGCCTTGCTACGCTGATGGGCGGGATGTAAATTGCCAACAGCCACTCTGGAGAAGTGTACGGTGTGTCCTGAAACATTTACAAAACTCAGCTTAGAGAGCATAGGGCACTTCCACTCATGGGCGTATAAATTGGGAAAACTAAGAATCAGCAAGACACAAGCACCCCAAAGTTTAGGGCTGATCTGTTGACAAGAACGTCCACTTCGTTACACCTTAAATATCCCAGGAAAGAGAAAAATGGATAAAGAAGTTGTGGTCCTTATGTACAATGGAACATCACTCAGCCATGAAATCAACGTCATAAGGCTAGTAGCAGCATGATGAGTGGATTTAGGTACGACGATTCTAAGTGAAATAAGTCACACAGAAAAAGACACTTATCATAAGATATCACTTATAGAGGGAATGTAAAAACCGCTACCCTTGAACTGAATTACAAAACAGAACAGAGTCACACGGTTAGAAAACACACTATGGCTGCCTAACGGGAAAGGTGAGGTGGGGTGATGCATAAAACAAGGATTTCAAATTAGCTCAGATACCGTTCCATAAACCCAATATGTAATAGACAAGACCTACTCCTTGCTCTGGGAACTGGACTCAACACCCCCTATTCACCGCCCAAGAATATATCTGACTAGTAAAAATCTTAAAACCTATGTATTGATATCTCTCTGTAAGTGAGTCAAGTGGGTGTAAAGCTGCATAAACACAGCAGTGAAAAGCAGCTAAACCCCATTATAAAACTCAATTAATTTTAAAAACCCTTGAAACAAAGACAGTGAAAGAGAGAGAAATTCTTACAAAATTCGTTCAGGGGCTGTGATGCCACCTGGATTGACCATATCTAGACCTGCAGCTGATTGAGACATAAGGGTGGACACTCTTGGGGCTGAGAGGTTTGGTGAGTTTGGGTGAGCAAACGCAGACGCTTTAAAGTAATACTGCGTGGTACCCATCCCATGGGTCCCAAATCTCCAGGTTCAAGGGCATCTTCCTACATCGAAAACATGCATGAGAAACCCAGAAGATGGTCCACCGAGTGATCGGGAAAGGTTTCTAAAACGCACCTCATTTCTCATCTCCTTGTGCTCGGGTTCGCCATTCCAGCCGCTTTACTAGCAATCTCCCTCCTTGGAGAATCAGCACCTTTAACCTCCTGTTCCATACAGGTTGCAATTTGTCCTGAGGATGAACGGGAAGAGGGGGAACCAATGAGAGACTAGCTCTAGGTGTTGGGACAGGCACAGGTCACTCTATTTTCCCATCAGGAAGAAGAATTAACCACAAGCTCAGTCTGCCGCCCGGAAGCAGAATAGGGCCTAAAGCAATCCTGCGCTTTTGCGGCCAGCTCCCAAGAGAGCGAGTTGAAATATGGAGCTCAGGGGCACTGCAATTCACAAACCTGCAGACTTATAAATGATAACTCTCGTCTACAAATATATTGAGGGAAGACAACAAAGAGGATTTGAAAGCAAGGCAGAATTGCAGGAAACAGATTTCAGGAGGCAGATTCGAATCGCCTTTAAAGCACAGGAAAAGCGGCAAAACCTCGACAATGATGCCCTTGGCCATAAAGGGCGTATGCGTTTTTTCCTGAATATATTCAGGAAAAAACGCATACGCCCTTTTGGGCCAACCAAGCAACCTGGAAAGGCAAATCAGCGCTACAAAGAAGTCTCGCTTCCCATCGGTCAAAAGGGCCATGCTGAATAAAGTGTCAAAACCAGAAATGCAGGACAGGCCACGGAGAAACGGGAGCCTTGCTACGCTGATGGGCGGGATGTAAATTGCCAACAGCCACTCTGGAGAAGTGTACGGTGTGTCCTGAAACATTTACAAAAATCAGCTTAGAGAGCATAGGGCACTTCCACTCATGGGCGTATAAATTGGGAAAACTAAAAATCAGCAAGACACAAGCACCCCAAAGTTTAGGGCTGATCTGTTGACAAGAACCTCCACTTCGTTACACCTTAAATATCCCAGGAAAGAGAAAAATGGATAAAGAAGTTGTGGTCCTTATGTACAATGGAACATCACTAAGCCATGAAATCAACGTCATAAGGCTAGTAGCAGCATGATGAGTGGATTTAGGTACGACGATTCTAAGTGAAATAAGTCACACAGAAAAAAGACACTTATCATAAGATATCACTTATAGAGGGAATGTAAAAACCGCTACCCGTGAACTGAATTACAAAACAGAACAGAGTCACACGGTTAGAAAACACACTATGGCTGCCTAACGGGAAAGGTGAGGTGGGGTGATGCATAAAACAAGGATTTCAAATTAGCTCAGATACCGTTCCATAAACCCAATATTTAATAGACAAGACCTACTCCTTGCTCAGGGAACTGGACTCAACACCCCCTATTCACCGCCCAAGAATATATCTGACTAGTAAGAATCTTAAAACCTATGTATTGATATCTCTCTGTAAGTGAGTCAAGTGGGTGTAAAGCTGCATAAACACAGCAGTGAAAAGCAGCTAAACCCCATTATAAAACTCAATTAATTTTAAAAACCCTTGAAACAAAGACAGTGAAAGAGAGAGAAATTCTTACAAAATTCGTTCAGGGGCTGTGATGCCACCTGGATTGACCATATCTTGACCTGCAGCTGATTGAGACATAAGGGTGGACACTCTTGGGGCTGAGAGGTTTGGTGAGGTTGGGTGAGCAAACGCAGACGCTTTAAAGTAATACTGCGTGGTACCCATCCCATGGGTCCCAAATCTCCAGGTTCAAGGGCATCTTCCTACATCGAAAACATGCATGAGAAACCCAGAAGATGGTCCACCGAGTGATCGGGAAAGGTTTCTAAAACGCACCTCATTTCTCATCTCCTTGTGCTCGGGTTCGCCATTCCAGCCGCTTTACTAGCAATCTCCCTCCTTGGAGAATCAGCACCTTTAACCTCCTGTTCCATACAGGTTGCAATTTGTCCTGAGGATGAACGGGAAGAGGGTGAACCAATGAGAGACTAGCTCTAGGTGTTGGGACAGGCACAGGTCACTCTATTTTCCCATCAGGAAGAAGAATTAACCACAAGCTCAGTCTGCCGCCCGGAAGCAGAATAGGGCCTAAAGCAATCCTGCGCTTTTGCGGCCAGCTCCCAAGAGAGCGAGTTGAAATATGGAGCTCAGGGGCACTGCAATTCACAAACCTGCAGACTTATAAATGATAACTCTCGTCTACAAATATATTGAGGGAAGGCAACAAAGAGGATTTGAAAGCAAGGCAGATTTGCAGGAAACAGATTTCAGGAGGCAGATTCGAATCGCCTTTAAAGCACAGGAAAAGCGGCAAAACCTCGACAATGATGCCCTTGGCCAAAAAGGGCGTATGCGTTTTTTCCTGAATATATTCAGGAAAAAACGCATACGCCCTTTTTGGCCAACCAAGCAACCTGGAAAGGCAAATCAGCGCTACAAAGAAGTCTCGCTTCCCATCGGTCAAAAGGGCCATGCTGAATAAAGTGTCAAAACCAGAAATGCAGGACAGGCCACGGAGAAACGGGAGCCTTGCTACGCTGATGGGCGGGATGTAAATTGCCAACAGCCACTCTGGAGAAGTGTACGGTGTGTCCTGAAACATTTACAAAACTCAGCTTAGAGAGCATAGGGCACTTCCACTCATGGGCGTATAAATTGGGAAAACTAAAAATCAGCAAGACACAAGCACCCCAAAGTTTAGGGCTGATCTGTTGACAAGAACGTCCACTTCGTTACACCTTAAATATCCCAGGAAAGAGAAAAATGGATAAAGAAGTTGTGGTCCTTATGTACAATGGAACATCACTCAGCCATGAAATCAACGTCATAAGGCTAGTAGCAGCATGATGAGTGGATTTAGGTACGACGATTCTAAGTGAAATAAGTCACACAGAAAAAGACACTTATCATAAGATATCACTTATAGAGGGAATGTAAAAACCGCTACCCTTGAACTGAATTACAAAACAGAACAGAGTCACACGGTTAGAAAACACACTATGGCTGCCTAACGGGAAAGGTGAGGTGGGGTGATGCATAAAACAAGGATTTCAAATTAGCTCAGATACCGTTCCATAAACCCAATATGTAATAGACAAGACCTACTCCTTGCTCAGGGAACTGGACTCAACACCCCCTATTCACCGCCCAAGAATATATCTGACTAGTAAAAATCTTAAAACCTATGTATTGATATCTCTCTGTAAGTGAGTCAAGTGGGTGTAAAGCTGCATAAACACAGCAGTGAAAAGCAGCTAAACCCCATTATAAAACTCAATTAATTTTAAAAACCCTTGAAACAAAGACAGTGAAAGAGAGAGAAATTCTTACAAAATTCGTTCAGGGGCTGTGATGCCACCTGGATTGACCATATCTAGACCTGCAGCTGATTGAGACATAAGGGTGGACACTCTTGGGGCTGAGAGGTTTGGTGAGTTTGGGTGAGCAAACGCAGACGCTTTAAAGTAATACTGCGTGGTACCCATCCCATGGGTCCCAAATCTCCAGGTTCAAGGGCATCTTCCTACATCGAAAACATGCATGAGAAACCCAGAAGATGGTCCACCGAGTGATCGGGAAAGGTTTCTAAAACGCACCTCATTTCTCATCTCCTTGTGCTCGGGTTCGCCATTCCAGCCGCTTTACTAGCAATCTCCCTCCTTGGAGAATCAGCACCTTTAACCTCCTGTTCCATACAGGTTGCAATTTGTCCTGAGGATGAACGGGAAGAGGGGGAACCAATGAGAGACTAGCTCTAGGTGTTGGGACAGGCACAGGTCACTCTATTTTCCCATCAGGAAGAAGAATTAACCACAAGCTCAGTCTGCCGCCCGGAAGCAGAATAGGGCCTAAAGCAATCCTGCGCTTTTGCGGCCAGCTCCCAAGAGAGCGAGTTGAAATATGGAGCTCAGGGGCACTGCAATTCACAAACCTGAAGACTTATAAATGATAACTCTCGTCTACAAATATATTGAGGGAAGGCAACAAAGAGGATTTGAAAGCAAGGCAGAATTGCAGGAAACAGATTTCAGGAGGCAGATTCGAATCGCCTTTAAAGCACAGGAAAAGCGGCAAAACCTCGACAATGATGCCCTTGGCCATAAAGGGCGTATGCGTTTTTTCCTGAATATATTCAGGAAAAAACGCATACGCCCTTTTGGGCCAACCAAGCAACCTGGAAAGGCAAATCAGCGCTACAAAGAAGTCTCGCTTCCCATCGGTCAAAAGGGCCATGCTGAATAAAGTGTCAAAACCAGAAATGCAGGACAGGCCACGGAGAAACGGGAGCCTTGCTACGCTGATGGGCGGGATGTAAATTGCCAACAGCCACTCTGGAGAAGTGTACGGTGTGTCCTGAAACATTTACAAAACTCAGCTTAGAGAGCATAGGGCACTTCCACTCATGGGCGTATAAATTGGGAAAACTAAAAATCAGCAAGACACAAGCACCCCAAAGTTTAGGGCTGATCTGTTGACAAGAACCTCCACTTCGTTACACCTTAAATATCCCAGGAAAGAGAAAAATGGATAAAGAAGTTGTGGTCCTTATGTACAATGGAACATCACTCAGCCATGAAATCAACGTCATAAGGCTAGTAGCAGCATGATGAGTGGATTTAGGTACGACGATTCTAAGTGAAATAAGTCACACAGAAAAAAGACACTTATCATAAGATATCACTTATAGAGGGAATGTAAAAACCGCTACCCTTGAACTGAATTACAAAACAGAACAGAGTCACACGGTTACAAAACACACTATGGCTGCCTAACGGGAAAGGTGAGGTGGGGTGATGCATAAAACAAGGGTTTCAAATTAGCTCAGATACCGTTCCATAAATCCAATATGTAATAGACAAGACCTACTCCTTGCTCATGGAACTGGACTCAACACCCCCTATTCACCGCCCAAGAATATATCTGACTAGTAAGAATCTTAAAACCTATGTATTGATATCTCTCTGTAAGTGAGTCAAGTGGGTGTAAAGCTGCATAAACACAGCAGTGAAAACCAGCTAAACCCCATTATAAAACTCAATTAATTTTAAAAACCCTTGAAACAAAGACAGTGAAAGAGAGAGAAATTCTTACAAAATTCGTTCAGGGGCTGTGATGCCACCTGGATTGACCATATCTAGACCTGCAGCTGATTGAGACATAAGGGTGGACACTCTTGGGGCTGAGAGGTTTGGTGAGGTTGGGTGAGCAAACGCAGACGCTTTAAAGTAATACTGCGTGGTACCCATCCCATGGGTCCCAAATCTCCAGGTTCAAGGGCATCTTCCTACATCGAAAACATGCATGAGAAACCCAGAAGATGGTCCACCGAGTGATCAGGAAAGGTTTCTAAAACGCACCTCATTTCTCATCTCCTTGTGCTCGGGTTCGCCATTCCAGCCGCTTTACTAGCAATCTCCCTCCTTGGAGAATCAGCACCTTTAACCTCCTGTTCCATACAGGTTGCAATTTGTCCTGAGGATGAACGGGAAGAGGGGGAACCAATGAGAGACTAGCTCTAGGTGTTGGGACAGGCACAGGTCACTCTATTTTCCCATCAGGAAGAAGAATTAACCACAAGCTCAGTCTGCCGCCCGGAAGCAGAATAGGGCCTAAAGCAATCCTGCGCTTTTGCGGCCAGCTCCCAAGAGAGCGAGTTGAAATATGGAGCTCAGGGGCACTGCAATTCACAAACCTGCAGACTTATAAATGATAACTCTCGTCTACAAATATATTGAGGGAAGGCAACAAAGAGGATTTGAAAGCAAGGCAGAATTGCAGGAAACAGATTACAGGAGGCAGATTCGAATCGCCTTTAAAGTACAGGAAAAGCGGCAAAACCTCGACAATGATGCCCTTGGCCAAAAAGGGCGTATGCGTTTTTTCCTGAATATATTAAGAAAAAAACGCATACGCCCTTTTTGGCCAACCAAGCAACCTGGAAAGGCAAATCAGCGCTACAAAGAAGTCTCGCTTCCCATCGGTCAAAAGGGCCATGCTGAATAAAGTGTCAAAACCAGAAATGCAGGACAGGCCACGGAGAAACGGGAGCCTTGCTACGCTGATGGGCGGGATGTAAATTGCCAACAGCCACTCTGGAGAAGTGTACGGTGTGTCCTGAAACATTTACAAAACTCAGCTTAGAGAGCATAGGGCACTTCCACTCATGGGCGTATAAATTGGGAAGACTAAAAATCAGCAAGACACAAGCACCCCAAAGTTTAGGGCTGCTCTGTTGACAAGAACTTCCACTTCGTTACACCTTAAATATCCCAGGAAAGAGAAAAATGGATAAAGAAGTTGTGGTCCTTATGTACAATGGAACATCACTCAGCCAAGAAATCAACGTCATAAGGCTAGTGGCAGCATGATGAGTGGATTTAGGTACGACGATTCTAAGTGAAATAAGTCACACAGAAAAAGACACTTATCATAAGATATCACTTATAGAGGGAATGTAAAAACCGCTACCCTTGAACTGAATTACAAAACAGAACAGAGTCACACGGTTAGAAAACACACTATGGCTGCCTAACGGGAAAGGTGAGGTGGGGTGATGCATAAAACAAGGATTTCAAATTAGCTCAGATACCGTTCCATAAACCCAATATTTAATAGACAAGACCTACTCCTTGCTCAGGGAACTGGACTCAACACCCCCTATTCACCGCCCTAGAATATATCTGACTAGTAAGAATCTTAAAACCTATGTATTGATATCTCTCTGTAAGTGAGTCAAGTGGGTGTAAAGCTGCATAAACACAGCAGTGAAAAGCAGCTAAACCCCATTATAAAACTCAATTAATTTTAAAAACCCTTGAAACAAAGACAGTGAAAGAGAGAGAAATTCTTACAAAATTCGTTCAGGGGCTGTGATGCCACCTGGATTGACCATATCTAGACCTGCAGCTGATTGAGACATAAGGGTGGACACTCTTGGGGCTGAGAGGTTTGGTGAGGTTGGGTGAGCAAACGCAGACGCTTTAAAGTAATACTGCGTGGTACCCATCCCATGGGTCCCAAATCTCCAGGTTCAAGGGCATCTTCCTACATCGAAAACATGCATGAGAAACCCAGAAGATGGTCCACCGAGTGATCAGGAAAGGTTTCTAAAACGCACCTCATTTCTCATCTCCTTGTGCTCGGGTTCGCCATTCCAGCCGCTTTACTAGCAATCTCCCTCCTTGGAGAATCAGCACCTTTAACCTCCTGTTCCATACAGGTTGCAATTTGTCCTGAGGATGAACGGGAAGAGGGGGAACCAATGAGAGACTAGCTCTAGGTGTTGGGACAGGCACAGGTCACTCTATTTTCCCATCAGGAAGAAGAATTAACCACAAGCTCAGTCTGCCGCCCGGAAGCAGAATAGGGCCTAAAGCAATCCTGCGCTTTTGCGGCCAGCTCCCAAGAGAGCGAGTTGAAATATGGAGCTCAGGGGCACTGCAATTCACAAACCTGCAGACTTATAAATGATAACTCTCGTCTACAAATATATTGAGGGAAGGCAACAAAGAGGATTTGAAAGCAAGGCAGAATTGCAGGAAACAGATTTCAGGAGGCAGATTCGAATCGCCTTTAAAGCACAGGAAAAGCGGCAAAACCTCGACAATGATGCCCTTGGCCAAAAAGGGCGTATGCGTTTTTTCCTGAATATATTCAGGAAAAAACGCATACGCCCTTTTTGGCCAACCAAGCAACCTGGAAAGGCAAATCAGCGCTACAAAGAAGTCTCGCTTCCCATCGGTCAAAAGGGCCATGCTGAATAAAGTGTCAAAACCAGAAATGCAGGACAGGCCACGGAGAAACGGGAGCCTTGCTACGCTGATGGGCGGGATGTAAATTGCCAACAGCCACTCTGGAGAAGTGTACGGTGTGTCCTGAAACATTTACAAAACTCAGCTTAGAGAGCATAGGGCACTTCCACTCATGGGCGTATAATATTGGGAAAACTAAAAATCAGCAAGACACAAGCACCCCAAAGTTTAGGGCTGCTCTGTTGACAAGAACCTCCACTTCGTTACACCTTAAATATCCCAGGAAAGAGAAAAATGGATAAAGAAGTTGTGGTCCTTATGTACAATGGAACATCACTCAGCCATGAAATCAACGTCATAAGGCTAGTAGCAGCATGATGAGTGGATTTAGGTACGACGATTCTAAGTGAAATAAGTCACACAGAAAAAGACACTTATCATAAGATATCACTTATAGAGGGAATGTAAAAACCGCTACCTTTGAACTGAATTACAAAACAGAACAGAGTCACACGGTTAGAAAACACACTATGGCTGCCTAACGGGAAAGGTGAGGTGGGGTGATGCATAAAACAAGGATTTCAAATTAGCTCAGATACCGTTCCATAAACCCAATATGTAATAGACAAGACCTACTCCTTGCTCAGGGAACTGGACTCAACACCCCCTATTCACCGCCCAAGAATATATCTGACTAGTAAGAATCTTAAAACCTATGTATTGATATCTCTCTGTAAGTGAGTCAAGTGGGTGTAAAGCTGCATAAACACAGCAGTGAAAAGCAGCTAAACCCCATTATAAAACTCAATTAATTTTAAAAACCCTTGAAACAAAGACAGTGAAAGAGAGAGAAATTCTTACAAAATTCGTTCAGGGGCTGTGATGCCACCTGGATTGACCATATCTAGACCTGCAGCTGATTGAGACATAAGGGTGGACACTCTTGGGGCTGAGAGGTTTGGTGAGGTTGGGTGAGCAAACGCAGACGCTTTAAAGTAATACTGCGTGGTACCCATCCCATGGGTCCCAAATCTCCAGGTTCAAGGGCATCTTCCTACATCGAAAACATGCATGAGAAACCCAGAAGATGGTCCACCGAGTGATCAGGAAAGGTTTCTAAAACGCACCTCATTTCTCATCTCCTTGTGCTCGGGTTCGCCATTCCAGCCGCTTTACTAGCAATCTCCCTCCTTGGAGAATCAGCACCTTTAACCTCCTGTTCCATACAGGTTGCAATTTGTCCTGAGGATGAACGGGAAGAGGGGGAACCAATGAGAGACTAGCTCTAGGTGTTGGGACAGGCACAGGTCACTCTATTTTCCCATCAGGAAGAAGAATTAACCACAAGCTCAGTCTGCCGCCCGGAAGCAGAATAGGGCCTAAAGCAATCCTGCGCTTTTGCGGCCAGCTCCCAAGAGAGCGAGTTGAAATATGGAGCTCAGGGGCACTGCAATTCACAAACCTGCAGACTTATAAATGATAACTCTCGTCTACAAATATATTGAGGGAAGGCAACAAAGAGGATTTGAAAGCAAGGCAGAATTGCAGGAAACAGATTTCAGGAGGCAGATTCGAATCGCCTTTAAAGCACAGGAAAAGCGGCAAAACCTCGACAATGATGCCCTTGGCCAAAAAGGGCGTATGCGTTTTTTCCTGAATATATTCAGGAAAAAACGCATACGCCCTTTTTGGCCAACCAAGCAACCTGGAAAGGCAAATCAGCGCTACAAAGAAGTCTCGCTTCCCATCGGTCAAAAGGGCCATGCTGAATAAAGTGTCAAAACCAGAAATGCAGGACAGGCCACGGAGAAACGGGAGCCTTGCTACGCTGATGGGCGGGATGTAAATTGCCAACAGCCACTCTGGAGAAGTGTACGGTGTGTCCTGAAACATTTACAAAACTCAGCTTAGAGAGCATAGGGCACTTCCACTCATGGGCGTATAATATTGGGAAAACTAAAAATCAGCAAGACACAAGCACCCCAAAGTTTAGGGCTGCTCTGTTGACAAGAACCTCCACTTCGTTACACCTTAAATATCCCAGGAAAGAGAAAAATGGATAAAGAAGTTGTGGTCCTTATGTACAATGGAACATCACTCAGCCATGAAATCAACGTCATAAGGCTAGTAGCAGCATGATGAGTGGATTTAGGTACGACGATTCTAAGTGAAATAAGTCACACAGAAAAAGACACTTATCATAAGATATCACTTATAGAGGGAATGTAAAAACCGCTACCTTTGAACTGAATTACAAAACAGAACAGAGTCACACGGTTAGAAAACACACTATGGCTGCCTAACGGGAAAGGTGAGGTGGGGTGATGCATAAAACAAGGATTTCAAATTAGCTCAGATACCGTTCCATAAACCCAATATGTAATAGACAAGACCTACTCCTTGCTCAGGGAACTGGACTCAACACCCCCTATTCACCGCCCAAGAATATATCTGACTAGTAAGAATCTTAAAACCTATGTATTGATATCTCTCTGTAAGTGAGTCAAGTGGGTGTAAAGCTGCATAAACACAGCAGTGAAAAGCAGCTAAACCCCATTATAAAACTCAATTAATTTTAAAAACCCTTGAAACAAAGACAGTGAAAGAGAGAGAAATTCTTACAAAATTCGTTCAGGGGCTGTGATGCCACCTGGATTGACCATATCTAGACCTGCAGCTGATTGAGACATAAGGGTGGACACTCTTGGGGCTGAGAGGTTTGGTGAGGTTGGGTGAGCAAACGCAGACGCTTTAAAGTAATACTGCGTGGTACCCATCCCATGGGTCCCAAATCTCCAGGTTCAAGGGCATCTTCCTACATCGAAAACATGCATGAGAAACCCAGAAGATGGTCCACCGAGTGATCAGGAAAGGTTTCTAAAACGCACCTCATTTCTCATCTCCTTGTGCTCGGGTTCGCCATTCCAGCCGCTTTACTAGCAATCTCCCTCCTTGGAGAATCAGCACCTTTAACCTCCTGTTCCATACAGGTTGCAATTTGTCCTGAGGATGAACGGGAAGAGGGGGAACCAATGAGAGACTAGCTCTAGGTGTTGGGACAGGCACAGGTCACTCTATTTTCCCATCAGGAAGAAGAATTAACCACAAGCTCAGTCTGCCGCCCGGAAGCAGAATAGGGCCTAAAGCAATCCTGCGCTTTTGCGGCCAGCTCCCAAGAGAGCGAGTTGAAATATGGAGCTCAGGGGCACTGCAATTCACAAACCTGCAGACTTATAAATGATAACTCTCGTCTACAAATATATTGAGGGAAGGCAACAAAGAGGATTTGAAAGCAAGGCAGAATTGCAGGAAACAGATTTCAGGAGGCAGATTCGAATCGCCTTTAAAGCACAGGAAAAGCGGCAAAACCTCGACAATGATGCCCTTGGCCAAAAAGGGCGTATGCGTTTTTTCCTGAATATATTCAGGAAAAAACGCATACGCCCTTTTTGGCCAACCAAGCAACCTGGAAAGGCAAATCAGCGCTACAAAGAAGTCTCGCTTCCCATCGGTCAAAAGGGCCATGCTGAATAAAGTGTCAAAACCAGAAATGCAGGACAGGCCACGGAGAAACGGGAGCCTTGCTACGCTGATGGGCGGGATGTAAATTGCCAACAGCCACTCTGGAGAAGTGTACGGTGTGTCCTGAAACATTTACAAAACTCAGCTTAGAGAGCATAGGGCACTTCCACTCATGGGCGTATAATATTGGGAAAACTAAAAATCAGCAAGACACAAGCACCCCAAAGTTTAGGGCTGCTCTGTTGACAAGAACCTCCACTTCGTTACACCTTAAATATCCCAGGAAAGAGAAAAATGGATAAAGAAGTTGTGGTCCTTATGTACAATGGAACATCACTCAGCCATGAAATCAACGTCATAAGGCTAGTAGCAGCATGATGAGTGGATTTAGGTACGACGATTCTAAGTGAAATAAGTCACACAGAAAAAGACACTTATCATAAGATATCACTTATAGAGGGAATGTAAAAACCGCTACCTTTGAACTGAATTACAAAACAGAACAGAGTCACACGGTTAGAAAACACACTATGGCTGCCTAACGGGAAAGGTGAGGTGGGGTGATGCATAAAACAAGGATTTCAAATTAGCTCAGATACCGTTCCATAAACCCAATATGTAATAGACAAGACCTACTCCTTGCTCAGGGAACTGGACTCAACACCCCCTATTCACCGCCCAAGAATATATCTGACTAGTAAGAATCTTAAAACCTATGTATTGATATCTCTCTGTAAGTGAGTCAAGTGGGTGTAAAGCTGCATAAACACAGCAGTGAAAAGCAGCTAAACCCCATTATAAAACTCAATTAATTTTAAAAACCCTTGAAACAAAGACAGTGAAAGAGAGAGAAATTCTTACAAAATTCGTTCAGGGGCTGTGATGCCACCTGGATTGACCATATCTAGACCTGCAGCTGATTGAGACATAAGGGTGGACACTCTTGGGGCTGAGAGGTTTGGTGAGGTTGGGTGAGCAAACGCAGACGCTTTAAAGTAATACTGCGTGGTACCCATCCCATGGGTCCCAAATCTCCAGGTTCAAGGGCATCTTCCTACATCGAAAACATGCATGAGAAACCCAGAAGATGGTCCACCGAGTGATCGGGAAAGGTTTCTAAAACGCACCTCATTTCTCATCTCCTTGTGCTCGGGTTCGCCATTCCAGCCGCTTTACTAGCAATCTCCCTCCTTGGAGAATCAGCACCTTTAACCTCCTGTTCCATACAGGTTGCAATTTGTCCTGAGGATGAACGGGAAGAGGGGGAACCAATGAGAGACTAGCTCTAGGTGTTGGGACAGGCACAGGTCACTCTATTTTCCCATCAGGAAGAAGAATTAACCACAAGCTCAGTCTGCCGCCCGGAAGCAGAATAGGGCCTAAAGCAATCCTGCGCTTTTGCGGCCAGCTCCCAAGAGAGCGAGTTGAAATATGGAGCTCAGGGGCACTGCAATTCACAAACCTGCAGACTTATAAATGATAACTCTCGTCTACAAATATATTGAGGGAAGGCAACAAAGAGGATTTGAAAGCAAGGCAGAATTGCAGGAAACAGATTTCAGGAGGCAGATTCGAATCGCCTTTAAAGCACAGGAAAAGCGGCAAAACCTCGACAATGATGCCCTTGGCCAAAAAGGGCGTATGCGTTTTTTCCTGAATATATTCAGGAAAAAACGCATCCGCCCTTTTTGGCCAACCAAGCAACCTGGAAAGGCAAATCAGCGCTACAAAGAAGTCTCGCTTCCCATCGGTCAAAAGGGCCATGCTGAATAAAGTGTCAAAACCAGAAATGCAGGACAGGCCACGGAGAAACGGGAGCCTTGCTACGCTGATGGGCGGGATGTAAATTGCCAACAGCCACTCTGGAGAAGTGTACGGTGTGTCCTGAAACATTTACAAAACTCAGCTTAGAGAGCATAGGGCACTTCCACTCATGGGCGTATAATATTGGGAAAACTAAAAATCAGCAAGACACAAGCACCCCAAAGTTTAGGGCTGCTCTGTTGACAAGAACCTCCACTTCGTTACACCTTAAATATCCCAGGAAAGAGAAAAATGGATAAAGAAGTTGTGGTCCTTATGTACAATGGAACATCACTCAGCCATGAAATCAACGTCATAAGGCTAGTAGCAGCATGATGAGTGGATTTAGGTACGACGATTCTAAGTGAAATAAGTCACACAGAAAAAGACACTTATCATAAGATATCACTTATAGAGGGAATGTAAAAACCGCTACCTTTGAACTGAATTACAAAACAGAACAGAGTCACACGGTTAGAAAACACACTATGGCTGCCTAACGGGAAAGGTGAGGTGGGGTGATGCATAAAACAAGGATTTCAAATTAGCTCAGATACCGTTCCATAAACCCAATATGTAATAGACAAGACCTACTCCTTGCTCAGGGAACTGGACTCAACACCCCCTATTCACCGCCCAAGAATATATCTGACTAGTAAGAATCTTAAAACCTATGTATTGATATCTCTCTGTAAGTGAGTCAAGTGGGTGTAAAGCTGCATAAACACAGCAGTGAAAAGCAGCTAAACCCCATTATAAAACTCAATTAATTTTAAAAACCCTTGAAACAAAGACAGTGAAAGAGAGAGAAATTCTTACAAAATTCGTTCAGGGGCTGTGATGCCACCTGGATTGACCATATCTAGACCTGCAGCTGATTGAGACATAAGGGTGGACACTCTTGGGGCTGAGAGGTTTGGTGAGGTTGGGTGAGCAAACGCAGACGCTTTAAAGTAATACTGCGTGGTACCCATCCCATGGGTCCCAAATCTCCAGGTTCAAGGGCATCTTCCTACATCGAAAACATGCATGAGAAACCCAGAAGATGGTCCACCGAGTGATCAGGAAAGGTTTCTAAAACGCACCTCATTTCTCATCTCCTTGTGCTCGGGTTCGCCATTCCAGCCGCTTTACTAGCAATCTCCCTCCTTGGAGAATCAGCACCTTTAACCTCCTGTTCCATACAGGTTGCAATTTGTCCTGAGGATGAACGGGAAGAGGGGGAACCAATGAGAGACTAGCTCTAGGTGTTGGGACAGGCACAGGTCACTCTATTTTCCCATCAGGAAGAAGAATTAACCACAAGCTCAGTCTGCCGCCCGGAAGCAGAATAGGGCCTAAAGCAATCCTGCGCTTTTGCGGCCAGCTCCCAAGAGAGCGAGTTGAAATATGGAGCTCAGGGGCACTGCAATTCACAAACCTGCAGACTTATAAATGATAACTCTCGTCTACAAATATATTGAGGGAAGGCAACAAAGAGGATTTGAAAGCAAGGCAGAATTGCAGGAAACAGATTTCAGGAGGCAGATTCGAATCGCCTTTAAAGTACAGGAAAAGCGGCAAAACCTCGACAATGATGCCCTTGGCCAAAAAGGGCGTATGCGTTTTTTCCTGAATATATTAAGAAAAAAATGCATACGCCCTTTTTGGCCAACCAAGCAACCTGGAAAGGCAAATCAGCGCTACAAAGAAGTCTCGCTTCCCATCGGTCAAAAGGGCCATGCTGAATAAAGTGTCAAAACCAGAAATGCAGGACAGGCCACGGAGAAACGGGAGCCTTGCTACGCTGATGGGCGGGATGTAAATTGCCAACAGCCACTCTGGAGAAGTGTACGGTGTGTCCTGAAACATTTACAAAACTCAGCTTAGAGAGCATAGGGCACTTCCACTCATGGGCGTATAAATTGGGAAGACTAAAAATCAGCAAGACACAAGCACCCCAAAGTTTAGGGCTGCTCTGTTGACAAGAACCTCCACTTCGTTACACCTTAAATATCCCAGGAAAGAGAAAAATGGATAAAGAAGTTGTGGTCCTTATGTACAATGGAACATCACTCAGCCAAGAAATCAACGTCATAAGGCTAGTGGCAGCATGATGAGTGGATTTAGGTACGACGATTCTAAGTGAAATAAGTCACACAGAAAAAGACACTTATCATAAGATATCACTTATAGAGGGAATGTAAAAACCGCTACCCTTGAACTGAATTACAAAACAGAACAGAGTCACACGGTTAGAAAACACACTATGGCTGCCTAACGGGAAAGGTGAGGTGGGGTGATGCATAAAACAAGGATTTCAAATTAGCTCAGATACCGTTCCATAAACCCAATATGTAATAGACAAGACCTACTCCTTGCTCAGGGAACTGGACTCAACACCCCCTATTCACCGCCCTAGAATATATCTGACTAGTAAGAATCTTAAAACCTATGTATTGATATCTCTCTGTAAGTGAGTCAAGTGGTTGTAAAGCTGCATAAACACAGCAGTGAAAAGCAGCTAAACCCCATTATAAAACTCAATTAATTTTAAAAACCCTTGAAACAAAGACAGTGAAAGAGAGAGAAATTCTTACAAAATTCGTTCAGGGGCTGTGATGCCACCTGGATTGACCATATCTAAACCTGCAGCTGATTGAGACATAAGGGTGGACACTCTTGGGGCTGAGAGGTTTGGTGAGGTTGGGTGAGCAAACGCAGACGCTTTAAAGTAATACTGCGTGGTACCCATCCCATGGGTCCCAAATCTCCAGGTTCAAGGGCATCTTCCTACATCGAAAACATGCATGAGAAACCCAGAAGATGGTCCACCGAGTGATCAGGAAAGGTTTCTAAAACGCACCTCATTTCTCATCTCCTTGTGCTCGGGTTCGCCATTCCAGCCGCTTTACTAGCAATCTCCCTCCTTGGAGAATCAGCACCTTTAACCTCCTGTTCCATACAGGTTGCAATTTGTCCTGAGGATGAACGGGAAGAGGGGGAACCAATGAGAGACTAGCTCTAGGTGTTGGGACAGGCACAGGTCACTCTATTTTCCCATCAGGAAGAAGAATTAACCACAAGCTCAGTCTGCCGCCCGGAAGCAGAATAGGGCCTAAAGCAATCCTGCGCTTTTGCGGCCAGCTTCCAAGAGAGCGAGTTGAAATATGGAGCTCAGGGGCACTGCAATTCACAAACCTGCAGACTTATAAATGATAACTCTCGTCTACAAATATATTGAGGGAAGGCAACAAAGAGGATTTGAAAGCAAGGCAGAATTGCAGGAAACAGATTTCAGGAGGCAGATTCGAATCGCCTTTAAAGCACAGGAAAAGCGGCAAAACCTCGACAATGATGCCCTTGGCCAAAAAGGGCGTATGCGTTTTTTCCTGAATATATTCAGGAAAAAAGGCATACGCCCTTTTTGGCCAACCAAGCAACCTGGAAAGGCAAATCAGCGCTACAAAGAAGTCTCGCTTCCCATCGGTCAAAAGGGCCATGCTGAATAAAGTGTCAAAACCAGAAATGCAGGACAGGCCACGGAGAAACGGGAGCCTTGCTACGCTGATGGGCGGGATGTAAATTGCCAACAGCCACTCTGGAGAAGTGTACGGTGTGTCCTGAAACATTTACAAAACTCAGCTTAGAGAGCATAGGGCACTTCCACTCATGGGCGTATAAATTGGGAAAACTAAAAATCAGCAAGACACAAGCACCCCAAAGTTTAGGGCTGCTCTGTTGACAAGAACCTCCACTTCGTTACACCTTAAATATCCCAGGAAAGAGAAAAATGGATAAAAAAGTTGTGGTCCTTATGTACAATGGAACATCACTCAGCCAAGAAATCAACGTCATAAGGCTAGTAGCAGCATGATGAGTGGATTTAGGTACGACGATTCTAAGTGAAATAAGTCACACAGAAAAAGACACTTATCATAAGATATCACTTATAGAGGGAATGTAAAAACCGCTACCCTTGAACTGAATTACAAAACAGAACAGAGTCACACGGTTAGAAAACACACTATGGCTGCCTAACGGGAAAGGTGAGGTGGGGTGATGCATAAAACAAGGATTTCAAATTAGCTCAGATACCGTTCCATAAACCCAATATGTAATAGACAAGACCTACTCCTTGCTCAGGGAACTGGACTCAACACCCCCTATTCACCGCCCAAGAATACATCTGACTAGTAAGAATCTTAAAACCTATGTATTGATATCTCTCTGTAAGTGAGTCAAGTGGGTGTAAAGCTGCATAAACACAGCAGTGAAAAGCAGCTAAACCCCATTATAAAACTCAATTAATTTTAAAAACCCTTGAAACAAAGACAGTGAAAGAGAGAGAAATTCTTACAAAATTCGTTCAGGGGCTGTGATGCCACCTGGATTGACCATATCTAGACCTGCAGCTGATTGAGACATAAGGGTGGACACTCTTGGGGCTGAGAGGTTTGGTGAGGTTGGGTGAGCAAACGCAGACGCTTTAAAGTAATACTGCGTGGTACCCATCCCATGGGTCCCAAATCTCCAGGTTCAAGGGCATCTTCCTACATCGAAAACATGCATGAGAAACCCAGAAGATGGTCCACCGAGTGATCGGGAAAGGTTTCTAAAACGCACCTCATTTCTCATCTCCTTGTGCTCGGGTTCGCCATTCCAGCCGCTTTACTAGCAATCTCCCTCCTTGGAGAATCAGCACCTTTAACCTCCTGTTCCATACAGGTTGCAATTTGTCCTGAGGATGAACGGGAAGAGGGGGAACCAATGAGAGACTAGCTCTAGGTGTTGGGACAGGCACAGGTCACTCTATTTTCCCATCAGGAAGAAGAATTAACCACAAGCTCAGTCTGCCGCCCGGAAGCAGAATAGGGCCTAAAGCAATCCTGCGCTTTTGCGGCCAGCTCCCAAGAGAGCGAGTTGAAATATGGAGCTCAGGGGCACTGCAATTCACAAACCTGCAGACTTATAAATGATAACTCTCGTCTACAAATATATTGAGGGAAGGCAACAAAGAGGATTTGAAAGCAAGGCAGAATTGCAGGAAACAGATTTCAGGAGGCAGATTCGAATCGCCTTTAAAGCACAGGAAAAGCGGCAAAACCTCGACAATGATGCCCTTGGCCAAAAAGGGCGTATGCGTTTTTTCCTGAATATATTCAGGAAAAAACGCATACGCCCTTTTTGGCCAACCAAGCAACCTGGAAAGGCAAATCAGCGCTACAAAGAAGTCTCGCTTCCCATCGGTCAAAAGGGCCATGCTGAATAAAGTGTCAAAACCAGAAATGCAGGACAGGCCACGGAGAAACGGGAGCCTTGCTACGCTGATGGGCGGGATGTAAATTGCCAACAGCCACTCTGGAGAAGTGTACGGTGTGTCCTGAAACATTTACAAAACTCAGCTTAGAGAGCATAGGGCACTTCCACTCATGGGCGTATAATATTGGGAAAACTAAAAATCAGCAAGACACAAGCACCCCAAAGTTTAGGGCTGCTCTGTTGACAAGAACCTCCACTTCGTTACACCTTAAATATCCCAGGAAAGAGAAAAATGGATAAAGAAGTTGTGGTCCTTATGTAAAATGGAACATCACTCAGCCATGAAATCAACGTCATAAGGCTAGTAGCAGCATGATGAGTGGATTTAGGTACAACGATTCTAAGTCAAATAAGTCACACAGAAAAAGACACTTATCATAAGATATCACTTATAGAGGGAATGTAAAAACCGCTACCTTTGAACTGAATTACAAAACAGAACAGAGTCACACGGTTATAAAACACACTATGGCTGCCTAACGGGAAAGGTGAGGTGGGGTGATGCATAAAACAAGGATTTCAAATTAGCTCAGATACCGTTCCATAAACCCAATATGTAATAGACAAGACCTACTCCTTGCTCAGGGAACTGGACTCAACACCCCCTATTCACCGCCCAAGAATATATCTGACTAGTAAGAATCTTAAAACCTATGTATTGATATCTCTCTGTAAGTGAGTCAAGTGGGTGTAAAACTGCATAAACACAGCAGTGAAAAGCAGCTAAACCCCATTATAAAACTCAATTAATTTTAAAAACCCTTGAAACAAAGACAGTGAAAGAGAGAGAAATTCTTACAAAATTCGTTCAGGGGCTGTGATGCCACCTGGATTGACCATATCTAGACCTGCAGCTGATTGAGACATAAGGGTGGACACTCTTGGGGCTGAGAGGTTTGGTGAGGTTGGGTGAGCAAACGCAGACGCTTTAAAGTAATACTGCGTGGTACCCATCCCATGGGTCCCAAATCTCCAGGTTCAAGGGCATCTTCCTACATCGAAAACATGCATGAGAAACCCAGAAGATGGTCCACCGAGTGATCAGGAAAGGTTTCTAAAACGCACCTCATTTCTCATCTCCTTGTGCTCGGGTTCGCCATTCCAGCCGCTTTACTAGCAATCTCCCTCCTTGGAGAAACAGCACCTTTAACCTCCTGTTCCATACAGGTTGCAATTTGTCCTGAGGATGAACGGGAAGAGGGGGAACCAATGAGAGACTAGCTCTAGGTGTTGGGACAGGCACAGGTCACTCTATTTTCCCATCAGGAAGAAGAATTAACCACAAGCTCAGTCTGCCGCCCGGAAGCAGAATAGGGCCTAAAGCAATCCTGCGCTTTTGCGGCCAGCTCCCAAGAGAGCGAGTTGAAATATGGAGCTCAGGGGCACTGCAATTCACAAACCTGCAGACTTATAAATGATAACTCTCGTCTACAAATATATTGAGGGAAGGCAACAAAGAGGATTTGAAAGCAAGGCAGAATTGCAGGAAACAGATTTCAGGAGGCAGATTCGAATCGCCTTTAAAGCACAGGAAAAGCGGCAAAACCTCGACAATGATGCCCTTGGCCAAAAAGGGCGTATGCGTTTTTTCCTGAATATATTCAGGAAAAAACGCATCCGCCCTTTTTGGCCAACCAAGCAACCTGGAAAGGCAAATCAGCGCTACAAAGAAGTCTCGCTTCCCATCGGTCAAAAGGGCCATGCTGAATAAAGTGTCAAAACCAGAAATGCAGGACAGGCCACGGAGAAACGGGAGCCTTGCTACGCTGATGGGCGGGATGTAAATTGCCAACAGCCACTCTGGAGAAGTGTACGGTGTGTCCTGAAACATTTACAAAACTCAGCTTAGAGAGCATAGGACACTTCCACTCATGGGCGTATAAATTGGGAAAACTAAAAATCAGCAAGACACAAGCACCCCAAAGTTTAGGGCTGCTCTGTTGACAAGAACCTCCACTTCGTTACACCTTAAATATCCAAGGAAAGAGAAAAATGGATAAAAAAGTTGTGGTCCTTATGTACAATGGAACATCACTCAGCCAAGAAATCAACGTCATAAGGCTAGTAGCAGCATGATGAGTGGATTTAGGTACGACGATTCTAAGTGAAATAAGTCACACAGAAAAAGACACTTATCATAAGATATCACTTATAGAGGGAATGTAAAAACCGCTACCCTTGAACTGAATTACAAAACAGAACAGAGTCACACGGTTAGAAAACACACTATGGCTGCCTAACGGGAAAGGTGAGGTGGGGTGATGCATAAAACAAGGATTTCAAATTAGCTCAGATACCGTTCCATAAACCCAATATGTAATAGACAAGACCTACTCCTTGCTCAGGGAACTGGACTCAACACCCCCTATTCACCGCCCAAGAATACATCTGACTAGTAAGAATCTTAAAACCTATGTATTGATATCTCTCTGTAAGTGAGTCAAGTGGGTGTAAAGCTGCATAAACACAGCAGTGAAAAGCAGCTAAACCCCATTATAAAACTCAATTAATTTTAAAAACCCTTGAAACAAAGACAGTGAAAGAGAGAGAAATTCTTACAAAATTCGTTCAGGGGCTGTGATGCCACCTGGATTGACCATATCTAGACCTGCAGCTGATTGAGACATAAGGGTGGACACTCTTGGGGCTGAGAGGTTTGGTGAGGTTGGGTGAGCAAACGCAGACGCTTTAAAGTAATACTGCGTGGTACCCATCCCATGGGTCCCAAATCTCCAGGTTCAAGGGCATCTTCCTACATCGAAAACATGCATGAGAAACCCAGAAGATGGTCCACCGAGTGATCGGGAAAGGTTTCTAAAACGCACCTCATTTCTCATCTCCTTGTGCTCGGGTTCGCCATTCCAGCCGCTTTACTAGCAATCTCCCTCCTTGGAGAATCAGCACCTTTAACCTCCTGTTCCATACAGGTTGCAATTTGTCCTGAGGATGAACGGGAAGAGGGGGAACCAATGAGAGACTAGCTCTAGGTGTTGGGACAGGCACAGGTCACTCTATTTTCCCATCAGGAAGAAGAATTAACCACAAGCTCAGTCTGCCGCCCGGAAGCAGAATAGGGCCTAAAGCAATCCTGCGCTTTTGCGGCCAGCTCCCAAGAGAGCGAGTTGAAATATGGAGCTCAGGGGCACTGCAATTCACAAACCTGCAGACTTATAAATGATAACTCTCGTCTACAAATATATTGAGGGAAGGCAACAAAGAGGATTTGAAAGCAAGGCAGAATTGCAGGAAACAGATTTCAGGAGGCAGATTCGAATCGCCTTTAAAGCACAGGAAAAGCGGCAAAACCTCGACAATGATGCCCTTGGCCAAAAAGGGCGTATGCGTTTTTTCCTGAATATATTCAGGAAAAAACGCATCCGCCCTTTTGGGCCAACCAAGCAACCTGGAAAGGCAAATCAGCGCTACAAAGAAGTCTCGCTTCCCATCGGTCAAAAGGGCCATGCTGAATAAAGTGTCAAAACCAGAAATGCAGGACAGGCCACGGAGAAACGGGAGCCTTGCTACGCTGATGGGCGGGATGTAAATTGCCAACAGCCACTCTGGAGAAGTGTACGGTGTGTCCTGAAACATTTACAAAACTCAGCTTAGAGAGCATAGGGCACTTCCACTCATGGGCGTATAAATTGGGAAAACTAAAAATCAGCAAGACACAAGCACCCCAAAGTTTAGGGCTGCTCTGTTGACAAGAACCTCCACTTCGTTACACCTTAAATATCCCAGGAAAGAGAAAAATGGATAAAGAAGTTGTGGTCCTTATGTACAATGGAACATCACTCAGCCAAGAAATCAACGTCATAAGGCTAGTAGCAGCATGATGAGTGGATTTAGGTACGACGATTCTAAGTGAAATAAGTCACACAGAAAAAGACACTTATCATAAGATATCACTTATAGAGGGAATGTAAAAACCGCTACCCGTGAACTGAATTACAAAACAGAACAGAGTCACACGGTTAGAAAACACACTATGGCTGCCTAACGGGAAAGGTGAGGTGGGGTGATGCATAAAACAAGGATTTCAAATTAGCTCAGATACCGTTCCATAAACCCAATATGTAATAGACAAGACCTACTCCTTGCTCAGGGAACTGGACTCAACACCCCCTATTCACCGCCCAAGAATATATCTGACTAGTAAGAATCTTAAAACCTATGTATTGATATCTCTCTGTAAGTGAGTCAAGTGGGTGTAAAGCTGCATAAACACAGCAGTGAAAAGCAGCTAAACCCCATTATAAAACTCAATTAATTTTAAAAACCCTTGAAACAAAGACAGTGAAAGAGAGAGAAATTCTTACAAAATTCGTTCAGGGGCTGTGATGCCACCTGGATTGACCATATCTAGACCTGCAGCTGATTGAGACATAAGGGTGGACACTCTTGGGGCTGAGAGGTTTGGTGAGGTTGGGTGAGCAAACGCAGACGCTTTAAAGTAATACTGCGTGGTACCCATCCCATGGGTCCCAAATCTCCAGGTTCAAGGGCATCTTCCTACATCGAAAACTTGCATGAGAAACCCAGAAGATGGTCCACCGAGTGATCAGGAAAGGTTTCTAAAACGCACCTCATTTCTCATCTCCTTGTGCTCGGGTTCGCCATTCCAGCCGCTTTACTAGCAATCTCCCTCCTTGGAGAATCAGCACCTTTAACCTCCTGTTCCATACAGGTTGCAATTTGTCCTGAGGATGAACGGGAAGAGGGGGAACCAATGAGAGACTAGCTCTAGGTGTTGGGACAGGCACAGGTCACTCTATTTTCCCATCAGGAAGAAGAATTAACCACAAGCTCAGTCTGCCGCCCGGAAGCAGAATAGGGCCTAAAGCAATCCTGCGCTTTAGCGGCCAGCTCCCAAGAAAGCGAGTTGAAATATGGAGCTCAGGGGCACTGCAATTCACAAACCTGCAGACTTATAAATGATAACTCTCGTCTACAAATATATTGAGGGAAGGCAACAAAGAGGATTTGAAAGCAAGGCAGAATTGCAGGAAACAGATTTCAGGAGGCAGATTCGAATCGCCTTTAAAGCACAGGAAAAGCGGCAAAACCTCGACAATGATGCCCTTGGCCAAAAAGGGCGTATGCGTTTTTTCCTGAATATATTAAGAAAAAAACGCATCCGCCCTTTTTGGCCAACCAAGCAACCTGGAAAGGCAAATCAGCGCTACAAAGAAGTCTCGCTTCCCATCGGTCAAAAGGGCCATGCTGAATAAAGTGTCAAAACCAGAAATGCAGGACAGGCCACGGAGAAACGGGAGCCTTGCTACGCTGATGGGCGGGATGTAAATTGCCAACAGCCACTCTGGAGAAGTGTACGGTGTGTCCTGAAACATTTACAAAACTCAGCTTAGAGAGCATAGGGCACTTCCACTCATGGGCGTATAAATTGGGAAGACTAAAAATCAGCAAGACACAAGCACCCCAAAGTTTAGGGCTGCTCTGTTGACAAGAACCTCCACTTCGTTACACCTTAAATATCCCAGGAAAGAGAAAAATGGATAAAGAAGTTGTGGTCCTTATGTACAATGGAACATCACTCAGCCAAGAAATCAACGTCATAAGGCTAGTAGCAGCATGATGAGTGGATTTAGGTACGACGATTCTAAGTGAAATAAGTCACACAGAAAAAGACACTTATCATAAGATATCACTTATAGAGGGAATGTAAAAACCGCTACCCGTGAACTGAATTACAAAACAGAACAGAGTCACACGGTTAGAAAACACACTATGGCTGCCTAACGGGAAAGGTGAGGTGGGGTGATGCATAAAACAAGGATTTCAAATTAGCTCAGATACCGTTCCATAAACCCAATATGTAATAGACAAGACCTACTCCTTGCTCAGGGAACTGGACTCAACACCCCCTATTCACCGCCCAAGAATACATCTGACTAGTAAGAATCTTAAAACCTATGTATTGATATCTCTCTGTAAGTGAGTCAAGTGGGTGTAAAGCTGCATAAACACAGCAGTGAAAAGCAGCTAAACCCCATTATAAAACTCAATTAATTTTAAAAACCCTTGAAACAAAGACAGTGAAAGAGAGAGAAATTCTTACAAAATTCGTTCAGGGGCTGTGATGCCACCTGGATTGACCATATCTAGACCTGCAGCTGATTGAGACATAAGGGTGGACACTCTTGGGGCTGAGAGGTTTGGTGAGGTTGGGTGAGCAAACGCAGACGCTTTAAAGTAATACTGCGTGGTACCCATCCCATGGGTCCCAAATCTCCAGGTTCAAGGGCATCTTCCTACATCGAAAACATGCATGAGAAACCCAGAAGATGGTCCACCGAGTGATAGGGAAAGGTTTCTAAAACGCACCTCATTTCTCATCTCCTTGTGCTCGGGTTCGCCATTCCAGCCGCTTTACTAGCAATCTCCCTCCTTGGAGAATCAGCACCTTTAACCTCCTGTTCCATACAGGTTGCAATTTGTCCTGAGGATGAACGGGAAGAGGGGGAACCAATGAGAGACTAGCTCTAGGTGTTGGGACAGGCACAGGTCACTCTATTTTCCCATCAGGAAGAAGAATTAACCACAAGCTCAGTCTGCCGCCCGGAAGCAGAATAGGGCCTAAAGCAATCCTGCGCTTTTGCGGCCAGCTCCCAAGAGAGCGAGTTGAAATATGGAGCTCAGGGGCACTGCAATTCACAAACCTGCAGACTTATAAATGATAACTCTCGTCTACAAATATATTGAGGGAAGGCAACAAAGAGGATTTGAAAGCAAGGCAGAATTGCAGGAAACAGATTTCAGGAGGCAGATTCGAATCGCCTTTAAAGCACAGGAAAAGCGGCAAAACCTCGACAATGATGCCCTTGGCCAAAAAGGGCGTATGCGTTTTTTCCTGAATATATTCAGGAAAAAACGCATCCGCCCTTTTTGGCCAACCAAGCAACCTGGAAAGGCAAATCAGCGCTACAAAGAAGTCTCGCTTCCCATCGGTCAAAAGGGCCATGCTGAATAAAGTGTCAAAACCAGAAATGCAGGACAGGCCACGGAGAAACGGGAGCCTTGCTACGCTGATGGGCGGGATGTAAATTGCCAACAGCCACTCTGGAGAAGTGTACGGTGTGTCCTGAAACATTTACAAAACTCAGCTTAGAGAGCATAGGGCACTTCCACTCATGGGCGTATAAATTGGGAAGACTAAAAATCAGCAAGACACAAGCACCCCAAAGTTTAGGGCTGCTCTGTTGACAAGAACCTCCACTTCGTTACACCTTAAATATCCCAGGAAAGAGAAAAATGGATAAAGAAGTTGTGGTCCTTATGTACAATGGAACATCACTCAGCCAAGAAATCAACGTCATAAGGCTAGTAGCAGCATGATGAGTGGATTTAGGTACGACGATTCTAAGTGAAATAAGTCACACAGAAAAAGACACTTATCATAAGATATCACTTATAGAGGGAATGTAAAAACCGCTACCCGTGAACTGAATTACAAAACAGAACAGAGTCACACGGTTAGAAAACACACTATGGCTGCCTAACGGGAAAGGTGAGGTGGGGTGATGCATAAAACAAGGATTTCAAATTAGCTCAGATACCGTTCCATAAACCCAATATGTAATAGACAAGACCTACTCCTTGCTCAGGGAACTGGACTCAACACCCCCTATTCACCGCCCTAGAATATATCTGACTAGTAAGAATCTTAAAACCTATGTATTGATATCTCTCTGTAAGTGAGTCAAGTGGGTGTAAAGCTGCATAAACACAGCAGTGAAAAGCAGCTAAACCCCATTATAAAACTCAATTAATTTTAAAAACCCTTGAAACAAAGACAGTGAAAGAGAGAGAAATTCTTACAAAATTCGTTCAGGGGCTGTGATGCCACCTGGATTGACCATATCTAGACCTGCAGCCGATTGAGACATAAGGGTGGACACTCTTGGGGCTGAGAGGTTTGGTGAGGTTGGGTGAGCAAACGCAGACGCTTTAAAGTAATACTGCGTGGTACCCATCCCATGGGTCCCCAATCTCCAGGTTCAAGGGCATCTTCCTACATCGAAAACATGCATGAGAAACCCAGAAGATGGTCCACCGAGTGATCAGGAAAGGTTTCTAAAACGCACCTCATTTCTCATCTCCTTGTGCTCGGGTTCGCCATTCCAGCCGCTTTACTAGCAATCTCCCTCCTTGGAGAAACAGCACCTTTAACCTCCTGTTCCATACAGGTTGCAATTTGTCCTGAGGATGAACGGGAAGAGGGGGAACCAATGAGAGACTAGCTCTAGGTGTTGGGACAGGCACAGGTCACTCTATTTTCCCATCAGGAAGAAGAATTAACCACAAGCTCAGTCTGCCGCCCGGAAGCAGAATAGGGCCTAAAGCAATCCTGCGCTTTTGCGGCCAGCTCCCAAGAGAGCGAGTTGAAATATGGAGCTCAGG
This sequence comes from Eschrichtius robustus, assembly GCF_028021215.1. Taxonomy (NCBI): domain Eukaryota; kingdom Metazoa; phylum Chordata; class Mammalia; order Artiodactyla; family Eschrichtiidae; genus Eschrichtius; species Eschrichtius robustus. Next base: position 98,878 of record NW_027175565.1, read on the forward strand.
GGCACTGCAATTCACAAACCTGCAGACTTATAAATGATAACTCTCGTCTACAAATATATTGAGGGAAGGCAACAAAGAGGATTTGAAAGCAAGGCAGAATTGCAGGAAACAGATTTCAGGAGGCAGATTCGAATCGCCTTTAAAGCACAGGAAAAGCGGCAAAACCTCGACAATGATGCCCTTGGCCAAAAAGGGCGTATGCGTTTTTTCCTGAATATATTCAGGAAAAAACGCATCCGCCCTTTTTGGCCAACCAAGCAACCTGGAAAGGCAAATCAGCGCTACAAAGAAGTCTCGCTTCCCATCGGTCAAAAGGGCCATGCTGAATAAAGTGTCAAAACCAGAAATGCAGGACAGGCCACGGAGAAACGGGAGCCTTGCTACGCTGATGGGCGGGATGTAAATTGCCAACAGCCACTCTGGAGAAGTGTACGGTGTGTCCTGAAACATTTACAAAACTCAGCTTAGAGAGCATAGGACACTTCCACTCATGGGCGTATAAATTGGGAAAACTAAAAATCAGCAAGACACAAGCACCCCAAAGTTTAGGGCTGCTCTGTTGACAAGAACCTCCACTTCGTTACACCTTAAATATCCAAGGAAAGAGAAAAATGGATAAAAAAGTTGTGGTCCTTATGTACAATGGAACATCACTCAGCCAAGAAATCAACGTCATAAGGCTAGTAGCAGCATGATGAGTGGATTTAGGTACGACGATTCTAAGTGAAATAAGTCACACAGAAAAAGACACTTATCATAAGATATCACTTATAGAGGGAATGTAAAAACCGCTACCCTTGAACTGAATTACAAAACAGAACAGAGTCACACGGTTAGAAAACACACTATGGCTGCCTAACGGGAAAGGTGAGGTGGGGTGATGCATAAAACAAGGATTTCAAATTAGCTCAGATACCGTTCCATAAACCCAATATGTAATAGACAAGACCTACTCCTTGCTCAGGGAACTGGACTCAACACCCCCTATTCACCGCCCAAGAATACATCTGACTAGTAAGAATCTTAAAACCTATGTATTGATATCTCTCTGTAAGTGAGTCAAGTGGGTGTAAAGCTGCATAAACACAGCAGTGAAAAGCAGCTAAACCCCATTATAAAACTCAATTAATTTTAAAAACCCTTGAAACAAAGACAGTGAAAGAGAGAGAAATTCTTACAAAATTCGTTCAGGGGCTGTGATGCCACCTGGATTGACCATATCTAGACCTGCAGCTGATTGAGACATAAGGGTGGACACTCTTGGGGCTGAGAGGTTTGGTGAGGTTGGGTGAGCAAACGCAGACGCTTTAAAGTAATACTGCGTGGTACCCATCCCATGGGTCCCAAATCTCCAGGTTCAAGGGCATCTTCCTACATCGAAAACATGCATGAGAAACCCAGAAGATGGTCCACCGAGTGATCGGGAAAGGTTTCTAAAACGCACCTCATTTCTCATCTCCTTGTGCTCGGGTTCGCCATTCCAGCCGCTTTACTAGCAATCTCCCTCCTTGGAGAATCAGCACCTTTAACCTCCTGTTCCATACAGGTTGCAATTTGTCCTGAGGATGAACGGGAAGAGGGGGAACCAATGAGAGACTAGCTCTAGGTGTTGGGACAGGCACAGGTCACTCTATTTTCCCATCAGGAAGAAGAATTAACCACAAGCTCAGTCTGCCGCCCGGAAGCAGAATAGGGCCTAAAGCAATCCTGCGCTTTTGCGGCCAGCTCCCAAGAGAGCGAGTTGAAATATGGAGCTCAGGGGCACTGCAATTCACAAACCTGCAGACTTATAAATGATAACTCTCGTCTACAAATATATTGAGGGAAGGCAACAAAGAGGATTTGAAAGCAAGGCAGAATTGCAGGAAACAGATTTCAGGAGGCAGATTCGAATCGCCTTTAAAGCACAGGAAAAGCGGCAAAACCTCGACAATGATGCCCTTGGCCAAAAAGGGCGTATGCGTTTTTTCCTGAATATATTCAGGAAAAAACGCATCCGCCCTTTTGGGCCAACCAAGCAACCTGGAAAGGCAAATCAGCGCTACAAAGAAGTCTCGCTTCCCATCGGTCAAAAGGGCCATGCTGAATAAAGTGTCAAAACCAGAAATGCAGGACAGGCCACGGAGAAACGGGAGCCTTGCTACGCTGATGGGCGGGATGTAAATTGCCAACAGCCACTCTGGAGAAGTGTACGGTGTGTCCTGAAACATTTACAAAACTCAGCTTAGAGAGCATAGGGCACTTCCACTCATGGGCGTATAAATTGGGAAAACTAAAAATCAGCAAGACACAAGCACCCCAAAGTTTAGGGCTGCTCTGTTGACAAGAACCTCCACTTCGTTACACCTTAAATATCCCAGGAAAGAGAAAAATGGATAAAGAAGTTGTGGTCCTTATGTACAATGGAACATCACTCAGCCAAGAAATCAACGTCATAAGGCTAGTAGCAGCATGATGAGTGGATTTAGGTACGACGATTCTAAGTGAAATAAGTCACACAGAAAAAGACACTTATCATAAGATATCACTTATAGAGGGAATGTAAAAACCGCTACCCGTGAACTGAATTACAAAACAGAACAGAGTCACACGGTTAGAAAACACACTATGGCTGCCTAACGGGAAAGGTGAGGTGGGGTGATGCATAAAACAAGGATTTCAAATTAGCTCAGATACCGTTCCATAAACCCAATATGTAATAGACAAGACCTACTCCTTGCTCAGGGAACTGGACTCAACACCCCCTATTCACCGCCCAAGAATATATCTGACTAGTAAGAATCTTAAAACCTATGTATTGATATCTCTCTGTAAGTGAGTCAAGTGGGTGTAAAGCTGCATAAACACAGCAGTGAAAAGCAGCTAAACCCCATTATAAAACTCAATTAATTTTAAAAACCCTTGAAACAAAGACAGTGAAAGAGAGAGAAATTCTTACAAAATTCGTTCAGGGGCTGTGATGCCACCTGGATTGACCATATCTAGACCTGCAGCTGATTGAGACATAAGGGTGGACACTCTTGGGGCTGAGAGGTTTGGTGAGGTTGGGTGAGCAAACGCAGACGCTTTAAAGTAATACTGCGTGGTACCCATCCCATGGGTCCCAAATCTCCAGGTTCAAGGGCATCTTCCTACATCGAAAACTTGCATGAGAAACCCAGAAGATGGTCCACCGAGTGATCAGGAAAGGTTTCTAAAACGCACCTCATTTCTCATCTCCTTGTGCTCGGGTTCGCCATTCCAGCCGCTTTACTAGCAATCTCCCTCCTTGGAGAATCAGCACCTTTAACCTCCTGTTCCATACAGGTTGCAATTTGTCCTGAGGATGAACGGGAAGAGGGGGAACCAATGAGAGACTAGCTCTAGGTGTTGGGACAGGCACAGGTCACTCTATTTTCCCATCAGGAAGAAGAATTAACCACAAGCTCAGTCTGCCGCCCGGAAGCAGAATAGGGCCTAAAGCAATCCTGCGCTTTAGCGGCCAGCTCCCAAGAAAGCGAGTTGAAATATGGAGCTCAGGGGCACTGCAATTCACAAACCTGCAGACTTATAAATGATAACTCTCGTCTACAAATATATTGAGGGAAGGCAACAAAGAGGATTTGAAAGCAAGGCAGAATTGCAGGAAACAGATTTCAGGAGGCAGATTCGAATCGCCTTTAAAGCACAGGAAAAGCGGCAAAACCTCGACAATGATGCCCTTGGCCAAAAAGGGCGTATGCGTTTTTTCCTGAATATATTAAGAAAAAAACGCATCCGCCCTTTTTGGCCAACCAAGCAACCTGGAAAGGCAAATCAGCGCTACAAAGAAGTCTCGCTTCCCATCGGTCAAAAGGGCCATGCTGAATAAAGTGTCAAAACCAGAAATGCAGGACAGGCCACGGAGAAACGGGAGCCTTGCTACGCTGATGGGCGGGATGTAAATTGCCAACAGCCACTCTGGAGAAGTGTACGGTGTGTCCTGAAACATTTACAAAACTCAGCTTAGAGAGCATAGGGCACTTCCACTCATGGGCGTATAAATTGGGAAGACTAAAAATCAGCAAGACACAAGCACCCCAAAGTTTAGGGCTGCTCTGTTGACAAGAACCTCCACTTCGTTACACCTTAAATATCCCAGGAAAGAGAAAAATGGATAAAGAAGTTGTGGTCCTTATGTACAATGGAACATCACTCAGCCAAGAAATCAACGTCATAAGGCTAGTAGCAGCATGATGAGTGGATTTAGGTACGACGATTCTAAGTGAAATAAGTCACACAGAAAAAGACACTTATCATAAGATATCACTTATAGAGGGAATGTAAAAACCGCTACCCGTGAACTGAATTACAAAACAGAACAGAGTCACACGGTTAGAAAACACACTATGGCTGCCTAACGGGAAAGGTGAGGTGGGGTGATGCATAAAACAAGGATTTCAAATTAGCTCAGATACCGTTCCATAAACCCAATATGTAATAGACAAGACCTACTCCTTGCTCAGGGAACTGGACTCAACACCCCCTATTCACCGCCCAAGAATACATCTGACTAGTAAGAATCTTAAAACCTATGTATTGATATCTCTCTGTAAGTGAGTCAAGTGGGTGTAAAGCTGCATAAACACAGCAGTGAAAAGCAGCTAAACCCCATTATAAAACTCAATTAATTTTAAAAACCCTTGAAACAAAGACAGTGAAAGAGAGAGAAATTCTTACAAAATTCGTTCAGGGGCTGTGATGCCACCTGGATTGACCATATCTAGACCTGCAGCTGATTGAGACATAAGGGTGGACACTCTTGGGGCTGAGAGGTTTGGTGAGGTTGGGTGAGCAAACGCAGACGCTTTAAAGTAATACTGCGTGGTACCCATCCCATGGGTCCCAAATCTCCAGGTTCAAGGGCATCTTCCTACATCGAAAACATGCATGAGAAACCCAGAAGATGGTCCACCGAGTGATAGGGAAAGGTTTCTAAAACGCACCTCATTTCTCATCTCCTTGTGCTCGGGTTCGCCATTCCAGCCGCTTTACTAGCAATCTCCCTCCTTGGAGAATCAGCACCTTTAACCTCCTGTTCCATACAGGTTGCAATTTGTCCTGAGGATGAACGGGAAGAGGGGGAACCAATGAGAGACTAGCTCTAGGTGTTGGGACAGGCACAGGTCACTCTATTTTCCCATCAGGAAGAAGAATTAACCACAAGCTCAGTCTGCCGCCCGGAAGCAGAATAGGGCCTAAAGCAATCCTGCGCTTTTGCGGCCAGCTCCCAAGAGAGCGAGTTGAAATATGGAGCTCAGGGGCACTGCAATTCACAAACCTGCAGACTTATAAATGATAACTCTCGTCTACAAATATATTGAGGGAAGGCAACAAAGAGGATTTGAAAGCAAGGCAGAATTGCAGGAAACAGATTTCAGGAGGCAGATTCGAATCGCCTTTAAAGCACAGGAAAAGCGGCAAAACCTCGACAATGATGCCCTTGGCCAAAAAGGGCGTATGCGTTTTTTCCTGAATATATTCAGGAAAAAACGCATCCGCCCTTTTTGGCCAACCAAGCAACCTGGAAAGGCAAATCAGCGCTACAAAGAAGTCTCGCTTCCCATCGGTCAAAAGGGCCATGCTGAATAAAGTGTCAAAACCAGAAATGCAGGACAGGCCACGGAGAAACGGGAGCCTTGCTACGCTGATGGGCGGGATGTAAATTGCCAACAGCCACTCTGGAGAAGTGTACGGTGTGTCCTGAAACATTTACAAAACTCAGCTTAGAGAGCATAGGGCACTTCCACTCATGGGCGTATAAATTGGGAAGACTAAAAATCAGCAAGACACAAGCACCCCAAAGTTTAGGGCTGCTCTGTTGACAAGAACCTCCACTTCGTTACACCTTAAATATCCCAGGAAAGAGAAAAATGGATAAAGAAGTTGTGGTCCTTATGTACAATGGAACATCACTCAGCCAAGAAATCAACGTCATAAGGCTAGTAGCAGCATGATGAGTGGATTTAGGTACGACGATTCTAAGTGAAATAAGTCACACAGAAAAAGACACTTATCATAAGATATCACTTATAGAGGGAATGTAAAAACCGCTACCCGTGAACTGAATTACAAAACAGAACAGAGTCACACGGTTAGAAAACACACTATGGCTGCCTAACGGGAAAGGTGAGGTGGGGTGATGCATAAAACAAGGATTTCAAATTAGCTCAGATACCGTTCCATAAACCCAATATGTAATAGACAAGACCTACTCCTTGCTCAGGGAACTGGACTCAACACCCCCTATTCACCGCCCTAGAATATATCTGACTAGTAAGAATCTTAAAACCTATGTATTGATATCTCTCTGTAAGTGAGTCAAGTGGGTGTAAAGCTGCATAAACACAGCAGTGAAAAGCAGCTAAACCCCATTATAAAACTCAATTAATTTTAAAAACCCTTGAAACAAAGACAGTGAAAGAGAGAGAAATTCTTACAAAATTCGTTCAGGGGCTGTGATGCCACCTGGATTGACCATATCTAGACCTGCAGCCGATTGAGACATAAGGGTGGACACTCTTGGGGCTGAGAGGTTTGGTGAGGTTGGGTGAGCAAACGCAGACGCTTTAAAGTAATACTGCGTGGTACCCATCCCATGGGTCCCCAATCTCCAGGTTCAAGGGCATCTTCCTACATCGAAAACATGCATGAGAAACCCAGAAGATGGTCCACCGAGTGATCAGGAAAGGTTTCTAAAACGCACCTCATTTCTCATCTCCTTGTGCTCGGGTTCGCCATTCCAGCCGCTTTACTAGCAATCTCCCTCCTTGGAGAATCAGCACCTTTAACCTCCTGTTCCATACAGGTTGCAATTTGTCCTGAGGATGAACGGGAAGAGGGGGAACCAATGAGAGACTAGCTCTAGGTGTTGGGACAGGCACAGGTCACTCTATTTTCCCATCAGGAAGAAGAATTAACCACAAGCTCAGTCTGCCGCCCGGAAGCAGAATAGGGCCTAAAGCAATCCTGCGCTTTAGCGGCCAGCTCCCAAGAAAGCGAGTTGAAATATGGAGCTCAGGGGCACTGCAATTCACAAACCTGCAGACTTATAAATGATAACTCTCGTCTACAAATATATTGAGGGAAGGCAACAAAGAGGATTTGAAAGCAAGGCAGAATTGCAGGAAACAGATTTCAGGAGGCAGATTCGAATCGCCTTTAAAGCACAGGAAAAGCGGCAAAACCTCGACAATGATGCCCTTGGCCAAAAAGGGCGTATGCGTTTTTTCCTGAATATATTAAGAAAAAAACGCATCCGCCCTTTTTGGCCAACCAAGCAACCTGGAAAGGCAAATCAGCGCTACAAAGAAGTCTCGCTTCCCATCGGTCAAAAGGGCCATGCTGAATAAAGTGTCAAAACCAGAAATGCAGGACAGGCCACGGAGAAACGGGAGCCTTGCTACGCTGATGGGCGGGATGTAAATTGCCAACAGCCACTCTGGAGAAGTGTACGGTGTGTCCTGAAACATTTACAAAACTCAGCTTAGAGAGCATAGGGCACTTCCACTCATGGGCGTATAAATTGGGAAGACTAAAAATCAGCAAGACACAAGCACCCCAAAGTTTAGGGCTGCTCTGTTGACAAGAACCTCCACTTCGTTACACCTTAAATATCCCAGGAAAGAGAAAAATGGATAAAGAAGTTGTGGTCCTTATGTACAATGGAACATCACTCAGCCAAGAAATCAACGTCATAAGGCTAGTAGCAGCATGATGAGTGGATTTAGGTACGACGATTCTAAGTGAAATAAGTCACACAGAAAAAGACACTTATCATAAGATATCACTTATAGAGGGAATGTAAAAACCGCTACCCTTGAACTGAATTACAAAACAGAACAGAGTCACACGGTTAGAAAACACACTATGGCTGCCTAACGGGAAAGGTGAGGTGGGGTGATGCATAAAACAAGGATTTCAAATTAGCTCAGATACCGTTCCATAAACCCAATATTTAATAGACAAGACCTACTCCTTGCTCAGGGAACTGGACTCAACACCCCCTATTCACCGCCCAAGAATATATCTGACTAGTAAGAATCTTAAAACCTATGTATTGATATCTCTCTGTAAGTGAGTCAAGTGGGTGTAAAGCTGCATAAACACAGCAGTGAAAAGCAGCTAAACCCCATTATAAAACTCAATTAATTTTAAAAACCCTTGAAACAAAGACAGTGAAAGAGAGAGAAATTCTTACAAAATTCGTTCAGGGGCTGTGATGCCACCTGGATTGACCATATCTAGACCTGCAGCTGATTGAGACATAAGGGTGGACACTCTTGGGGCTGAGAGGTTTGGTGAGGTTGGGTGAGCAAACGCAGACGCTTTAAAGTAATACTGCGTGGTACCCATCCCATGGGTCCCAAATCTCCAGGTTCAAGGGCATCTTCCTACATCGAAAACATGCATGAGAAACCCAGAAGATGGTCCACCGAGTGATCAGGAAAGGTTTCTAAAACGCACCTCATTTCTCATCTCCTTGTGCTCGGGTTCGCCATTCCAGCCGCTTTACTAGCAATCTCCCTCCTTGGAGAATCAGCACCTTTAACCTCCTGTTCCATACAGGTTGCAATTTGTCCTGAGGATGAACGGGAAGAGGGGGAACCAATGAGAGACTAGCTCTAGGTGTTGGGACAGGCACAGGTCACTCTATTTTCCCATCAGGAAGAAGAATTAACCACAAGCTCAGTCTGCCGCCCGGAAGCAGAATAGGGCCTAAAGCAATCCTGCGCTTTTGCGGCCAGCTTCCAAGAGAGCGAGTTGAAATATGGAGCTCAGGGGCACTGCAATTCACAAACCTGCAGACTTATAAATGATAACTCTCGTCTACAAATATATTGAGGGAAGGCAACAAAGAGGATTTGAAAGCAAGGCAGAATTGCAGGAAACAGATTTCAGGAGGCAGATTCGAATCGCCTTTAAAGCACAGGAAAAGCGGCAAAACCTCGACAATGATGCCCTTGGCCAAAAAGGGCGTATGCGTTTTTTCCTGAATATATTCAGGAAAAAACGCATACGCCCTTTTTGGCCAACCAAGCAACCTGGAAAGGCAAATCAGCGCTACAAAGAAGTCTCGCTTCCCATCGGTCAAAAGGGCCATGCTGAATAAAGTGTCAAAACCAGAAATGCAGGACAGGCCACGGAGAAACGGGAGCCTTGCTACGCTGATGGGCGGGATGTAAATTGCCAACAGCCACTCTGGAGAAGTGTACGGTGTGTCCTGAAACATTTACAAAACTCAGCTTAGAGAGCATAGGGCACTTCCACTCATGGGCGTATAAATTGGGAAAACTAAAAATCAGCAAGACACAAGCACCCCAAAGTTTAGGGCTGCTCTGTTGACAAGAACCTCCACTTCGTTACACCTTAAATATCCCAGGAAAGAGAAAAATGGATAAAAAAGTTGTGGTCCTTATGTACAATGGAACATCACTCAGCCAAGAAATCAACGTCATAAGGCTAGTAGCAGCATGATGAGTGGATTTAGGTACGACGATTCTAAGTGAAATAAGTCACACAGAAAAAGACACTTATCATAAGATATCACTTATAGAGGGAATGTAAAAACCGCTACCCTTGAACTGAATTACAAAACAGAACAGAGTCACACGGTTAGAAAACACACTATGGCTGCCTAACGGGAAAGGTGAGGTGGGGTGATGCATAAAACAAGGATTTCAAATTAGCTCAGATACCGTTCCATAAACCCAATATGTAATAGACAAGACCTACTCCTTGCTCAGGGAACTGGACTCAACACCCCCTATTCACCGCCCAAGAATACATCTGACTAGTAAGAATCTTAAAACCTATGTATTGATATCTCTCTGTAAGTGAGTCAAGTGGGTGTAAAGCTGCATAAACACAGCAGTGAAAAGCAGCTAAACCCCATTATAAAACTCAATTAATTTTAAAAACCCTTGAAACAAAGACAGTGAAAGAGAGAGAAATTCTTACAAAATTCGTTCAGGGGCTGTGATGCCACCTGGATTGACCATATCTAGACCTGCAGCTGATTGAGACATAAGGGTGGACACTCTTGGGGCTGAGAGGTTTGGTGAGGTTGGGTGAGCAAACGCAGACGCTTTAAAGTAATACTGCGTGGTACCCATCCCATGGGTCCCAAATCTCCAGGTTCAAGGGCATCTTCCTACATCGAAAACATGCATGAGAAACCCAGAAGATGGTCCACCGAGTGATCGGGAAAGGTTTCTAAAACGCACCTCATTTCTCATCTCCTTGTGCTCGGGTTCGCCATTCCAGCCGCTTTACTAGCAATCTCCCTCCTTGGAGAATCAGCACCTTTAACCTCCTGTTCCATACAGGTTGCAATTTGTCCTGAGGATGAACGGGAAGAGGGGGAACCAATGAGAGACTAGCTCTAGGTGTTGGGACAGGCACAGGTCACTCTATTTTCCCATCAGGAAGAAGAATTAACCACAAGCTCAGTCTGCCGCCCGGAAGCAGAATAGGGCCTAAAGCAATCCTGCGCTTTTGCGGCCAGCTCCCAAGAGAGCGAGTTGAAATATGGAGCTCAGGGGCACTGCAATTCACAAACCTGCAGACTTATAAATGATAACTCTCGTCTACAAATATATTGAGGGAAGGCAACAAAGAGGATTTGAAAGCAAGGCAGAATTGCAGGAAACAGATTTCAGGAGGCAGATTCGAATCGCCTTTAAAGCACAGGAAAAGCGGCAAAACCTCGACAATGATGCCCTTGGCCAAAAAGGGCGTATGCGTTTTTTCCTGAATATATTCAGGAAAAAACGCATCCGCCCTTTTTGGCCAACCAAGCAACCTGGAAAGGCAAATCAGCGCTACAAAGAAGTCTCGCTTCCCATCGGTCAAAAGGGCCATGCTGAATAAAGTGTCAAAACCAGAAATGCAGGACAGGCCACGGAGAAACGGGAGCCTTGCTACGCTGATGGGCGGGATGTAAATTGCCAACAGCCACTCTGGAGAAGTGTACGGTGTGTCCTGAAACATTTACAAAACTCAGCTTAGAGAGCATAGGGCACTTCCACTCATGGGCGTATAATATTGGGAAAACTAAAAATCAGCAAGACACAAGCACCCCAAAGTTTAGGGCTGCTCTGTTGACAAGAACCTCCACTTCGTTACACCTTAAATATCCCAGGAAAGAGAAAAATGGATAAAGAAGTTGTGGTCCTTATGTAAAATGGAACATCACTCAGCCATGAAATCAACGTCATAAGGCTAGTAGCAGCATGATGAGTGGATTTAGGTACGACGATTCTAAGTCAAATAAGTCACACAGAAAAAGACACTTATCATAAGATATCACTTATAGAGGGAATGTAAAAACCGCTACCTTTGAACTGAATTACAAAACAGAACAGAGTCACACGGTTATAAAACACACTATGGCTGCCTAACGGGAAAGGTGAGGTGGGGTGATGCATAAAACAAGGATTTCAAATTAGCGCAGATACCGTTCCATAAACCCAATATGTAATAGACAAGACCTACTCCTTGCTCAGGGAACTGGACTCAACACCCCCTATTCACCGCCCAAGAATATATCTGACTAGTAAGAATCTTAAAACCTATGTATTGATATCTCTCTGTAAGTGAGTCAAGTGGGTGTAAAACTGCATAAACACAGCAGTGAAAAGCAGCTAAACCCCATTATAAAACTCAATTAATTTTAAAAACCCTTGAAACAAAGACAGTGAAAGAGAGAGAAATTCTTACAAAATTCGTTCAGGGGCTGTGATGCCACCTGGATTGACCATATCTAGACCTGCAGCTGATTGAGACATAAGGGTGGACACTCTTGGGGCTGAGAGGTTTGGTGAGGTTGGGTGAGCAAACGCAGACGCTTTAAAGTAATACTGCGTGGTACCCATCCCATGGGTCCCAAATCTCCAGGTTCAAGGGCATCTTCCTACATCGAAAACATGCATGAGAAACCCAGAAGATGGTCCACCGAGTGATCGGGAAAGGTTTCTAAAACGCACCTCATTTCTCATCTCCTTGTGCTCGGGTTCGCCATTCCAGCCGCTTTACTAGCAATCTCCCTCCTTGGAGAAACAGCACCTTTAACCTCCTGTTCCATACAGGTTGCAATTTGTCCAGAGGATGAACGGAAAGAGGGGGAACCAATGAGAGACTAGCTCTAGGTGTTGGGACAGGCACAGGTCACTCTATTTTCCCATCAGGAAGAAGAATTAACCACAAGCTCAGTCTGCCGCCCGGAAGCAGAATAGGGCCTAAAGCAATCCTGCGCTTTTGCGGCCAGCTCCCAAGAGAGCGAGTTGAAATATGGAGCTCAGGGGCACTGCAATTCACAAACCTGCAGACTTATAAATGATAACTCTCGTCTACAAATATATTGAGGGAAGGCAACAAAGAGGATTTGAAAGCAAGGCAGAATTGCAGGAAACAGATTTCAGGAGGCAGATTCGAATCGCCTTTAAAGCACAGGAAAAGCGGCAAAACCTCGACAATGATGCCCTTGGCCAAAAAGGGCGTATGCGTTTTTTCCTGAATATATTCAGGAAAAAACGCATACGCCCTTTTTGGCCAACCAAGCAACCTGGAAAGGCAAATCAGCGCTACAAAGAAGTCTCGCTTCCCATCGGTCAAAAGGGCCATGCTGAATAAAGTGTCAAAACCAGAAATGCAGGACAGGCCACGGAGAAACGGGAGCCTTGCTACGCTGATGGGCGGGATGTAAATTGCCAACAGCCACTCTGGAGAAGTGTACGGTGTGTCCTGAAACATTTACAAAACTCAGCTTAGAGAGCATAGGGCACTTCCACTCATGGGCGTATAAATTGGGAAAACTAAAAATCAGCAAGACACAAGCACCCCAAAGTTTAGGGCTGCTCTGTTGACAAGAACCTCCACTTCGTTACACCTTAAATATCCAAGGAAAGAGAAAAATGGATAAAAAAGTTGTGGTCCTTATGTACAATGGAACATCACTCAGCCAAGAAATCAACGTCATAAGGCTAGTAGCAGCATGATGAGTGGATTTAGGTACGACGATTCTAAGTGAAATAAGTCACACAGAAAAAGACACTTATCATAAGATATCACTTATAGAGGGAATGTAAAAACCGCTACCCGTGAACTGAATTACAAAACAGAACAGAGTCACACGGTTAGAAAACACACTATGGCTGCCTAACGGGAAAGGTGAGGTGGGGTGATGCATAAAACAAGGATTTCAAATTAGCTCAGATACCGTTCCATAAACCCAATATGTAATAGACAAGACCTACTCCTTGCTCAGGGAACTGGACTCAACACCCCCTATTCACCGCCCAAGAATACATCTGACTAGTAAGAATCTTAAAACCTATGTATTGATATCTCTCTGTAAGTGAGTCAAGTGGGTGTAAAGCTGCATAAACACAGCAGTGAAAAGCAGCTAAACCCCATTATAAAACTCAATTAATTTTAAAAACCCTTGAAACAAAGACAGTGAAAGAGAGAGAAATTCTTACAAAATTCGTTCAGGGGCTGTGATGCCACCTGGATTGACCATATCTAGACCTGCAGCTGATTGAGACATAAGGGTGGACACTCTTGGGGCTGAGAGGTTTGGTGAGGTTGGGTGAGCAAACGCAGACGCTTTAAAGTAATACTGCGTGGTACCCATCCCATGGGTCCCAAATCTCCAGGTTCAAGGGCATCTTCCTACATCGAAAACATGCATGAGAAACCCAGAAGATGGTCCACCGAGTGATCGGGAAAGGTTTCTAAAACGCACCTCATTTCTCATCTCCTTGTGCTCGGGTTCGCCATTCCAGCCGCTTTACTAGCAATCTCCCTCCTTGGAGAATCAGCACCTTTAACCTCCTGTTCCATACAGGTTGCAATTTGTCCTGAGGATGAACGGGAAGAGGGGGAACCAATGAGAGACTAGCTCTAGGTGTTGGGACAGGCACAGGTCACTCTATTTTCCCATCAGGAAGAAGAATTAACCACAAGCTCAGTCTGCCGCCCGGAAGCAGAATAGGGCCTAAAGCAATCCTGCGCTTTAGCGGCCAGCTCCCAAGAGAGCGAGTTGAAATATGGAGCTCAGGGGCACTGCAATTCACAAACCTGCAGACTTATAAATGATAACTCTCGTCTACAAATATATTGAGGGAAGGCAACAAAGAGGATTTGAAAGCAAGGCAGAATTGCAGGAAACAGATTTCAGGAGGCAGATTCGAATCGCCTTTAAAGCACAGGAAAAGCGGCAAAACCTCGACAATGATGCCCTTGGCCAAAAAGGGCGTATGCGTTTTTTCCTGAATATATTAAGAAAAAAACGCATACGCCCTTTTTGGCCAACCAAGCAACCTGGAAAGGCAAATCAGCGCTACAAAGAAGTCTCGCTTCCCATCGGTCAAAAGGGCCATGCTGAATAAAGTGTCAAAACCAGAAATGCAGGACAGGCCACGGAGAAACGGGAGCCTTGCTACGCTGATGGGCGGGATGTAAATTGCCAACAGCCACTCTGGAGAAGTGTACGGTGTGTCCTGAAACATTTACAAAACTCAGCTTAGAGAGCATACGGCACTTCCACTCATGGGCGTATAAATTGGGAAGACTAAAAATCAGCAAGACACAAGCACCCCAAAGTTTAGGGCTGCTCTGTTGACAAGAACCTCCACTTCGTTACACCTTAAATATCCCAGGAAAGAGAAAAATGGATAAAGAAGTTGTGGTCCTTATGTACAATGGAACATCACTCAGCCAAGAAATCAACGTCATAAGGCTAGTAGCAGCATGATGAGTGGATTTAGGTACGACGATTCTAAGTGAAATAAGTCACACAGAAAAAGACACTTATCATAAGATATCACTTATAGAGGGAATGTAAAAACCGCTACCCGTGAACTGAATTACAAAACAGAACAGAGTCACACGGTTAGAAAACACACTATGGCTGCCTAACGGGAAAGGTGAGGTGGGGTGATGCATAAAACAAGGATTTCAAATTAGCTCAGATACCGTTCCATAAACCCAATATGTAATAGACAAGACCTACTCCTTGCTCAGGGAACTGGACTCAACACCCCCTATTCACCGCCCAAGAATACATCTGAATAGTAAGAATCTTAAAACCTATGTATTGATATCTCTCTGTAAGTGAGTCAAGTGGGTGTAAAGCTGCATAAACACAGCAGTGAAAAGCAGCTAAACCCCATTATAAAACTCAATTAATTTTAAAAACCCTTGAAACAAAGACAGTGAAAGAGAGAGAAATTCTTACAAAATTCGTTCAGGGGCTGTGATGCCACCTGGATTGACCATATCTAGACCTGCAGCTGATTGAGACATAAGGGTGGACACTCTTGGGGCTGAGAGGTTTGGTGAGGTTGGGTGAGCAAACGCAGACGCTTTAAAGTAATACTGCGTGGTACCCATCCCATGGGTCCCAAATCTCCAGGTTCAAGGGCATCTTCCTACATCGAAAACATGCATGAGAAACCCAGAAGATGGTCCACCGAGTGATCGGGAAAGGTTTCTAAAACGCACCTCATTTCTCATCTCCTTGTGCTCGGGTTCGCCATTCCAGCCGCTTTACTAGCAATCTCCCTCCTTGGAGAATCAGCACCTTTAACCTCCTGTTCCATACAGGTTGCAATTTGTCCTGAGGATGAACGGGAAGAGGGGGAACCAATGAGAGACTAGCTCTAGGTGTTGGGACAGGCACAGGTCACTCTATTTTCCCATCAGGAAGAAGAATTAACCACAAGCTCAGTCTGCCGCCCGGAAGCAGAATAGGGCCTAAAGCAATCCTGCGCTTTTGCGGCCAGCTCCCAAGAGAGCGAGTTGAAATATGGAGCTCAGGGGCACTGCAATTCACAAACCTGCAGACTT
The DNA here is from genome assembly GCF_028021215.1 of Eschrichtius robustus. Taxonomy (NCBI): domain Eukaryota; kingdom Metazoa; phylum Chordata; class Mammalia; order Artiodactyla; family Eschrichtiidae; genus Eschrichtius; species Eschrichtius robustus. The sequence continues at coordinate 114,748 of NW_027175565.1, forward strand.
ATAAATGATAACTCTCGTCTACAAATATATTGAGGGAAGGCAACAAAGAGGATTTGAAAGCAAGGCAGAATTGCAGGAAACAGATTTCAGGAGGCAGATTCGAATCGCCTTTAAAGCACAGGAAAAGCGGCAAAACCTCGACAATGATGCCCTTGGCCAAAAAGGGCGGATGCGTTTTTTCCTGAATATATTCAGGAAAAAACGCATCCGCCCTTTTTGGCCAACCAAGCAACCTGGAAAGGCAAATCAGCGCTACAAAGAAGTCTCGCTTCCCATCGGTCAAAAGGGCCATGCTGAATAAAGTGTCAAAACCAGAAATGCAGGACAGGCCACGGAGAAACGGGAGCCTTGCTACGCTGATGGGCGGGATGTAAATTGCCAACAGCCACTCTGGAGAAGTGTACGGTGTGTCCTGAAACATTTACAAAACTCAGCTTAGAGAGCATAGGGCACTTCCACTCATGGGCGTATAATATTGGGAAAACTAAAAATCAGCAAGACACAAGCACCCCAAAGTTTAGGGCTGCTCTGTTGACAAGAACCTCCACTTCGTTACACCTTAAATATCCCAGGAAAGAGAAAAATGGATAAAGAAGTTGTGGTCCTTATGTACAATGGAACATCACTCAGCCATGAAATCAACGTCATAAGGCTAGTAGCAGCATGATGAGTGGATTTAGGTACGACGATTCTAAGTGAAATAAGTCACACAGAAAAAGACACTTATCATAAGATATCACTTATAGAGGGAATGTAAAAACCGCTACCTTTGAACTGAATTACAAAACAGAACAGAGTCACACGGTTAGAAAACACACTATGGCTGCCTAACGGGAAAGGTGAGGTGGGGTGATGCATAAAACAAGGATTTCAAATTAGCTCAGATACCGTTCCATAAACCCAATATGTAATAGACAAGACCTACTCCTTGCTCAGGGAACTGGACTCAACACCCCCTATTCACCGCCCAAGAATACATCTGACTAGTAAGAATCTTAAAACCTATGTATTGATATCTCTCTGTAAGTGAGTCAAGTGGGTGTAAAGCTGCATAAACACAGCAGTGAAAAGCAGCTAAACCCCATTATAAAACTCAATTAATTTTAAAAACCCTTGAAACAAAGACAGTGAAAGAGAGAGAAATTCTTACAAAATTCGTTCAGGGGCTGTGATGCCACCTGGATTGACCATATCTAGACCTGCAGCTGATTGAGACATAAGGGTGGACAGTCTTGGGGCTGAGAGGTTTGGTGAGGTTGGGTGAGCAAACGCAGACGCTTTAAAGTAATACTGCGTGGTACCCATCCCATGGGTCCCAAATCTCCAGGTTCAAGGGCATCTTCCTACATCGAAAACATGCATGAGAAACCCAGAAGATGGTCCACCGAGTGATAGGGAAAGGTTTCTAAAACGCACCTCATTTCTCATCTCCTTGTGCTCGGGTTCGCCATTCCAGCCGCTTTACTAGCAATCTCCCTCCTTGGAGAATCAGCACCTTTAACCTCCTGTTCCATACAGGTTGCAATTTGTCCTGAGGATGAACGGGAAGAGGGGGAACCAATGAGAGACTAGCTCTAGGTGTTGGGACAGGCACAGGTCACTCTATTTTCCCATCAGGAAGAAGAATTAACCACAAGCTCAGTCTGCCGCCCGGAAGCAGAATAGGGCCTAAAGCAATCCTGCGCTTTTGCGGCCAGCTCCCAAGAGAGCGAGTTGAAATATGGAGCTCAGGGGCACTGCAATTCACAAACCTGCAGACTTATAAATGATAACTCTCGTCTACAAATATATTGAGGGAAGGCAACAAAGAGGATTTGAAAGCAAGGCAGAATTGCAGGAAACAGATTTCAGGAGGCAGATTCGAATCGCCTTTAAAGCACAGGAAAAGCGGCAAAACCTCGACCATGATGCCCTTGGCCAAAAAGGGCGTATGCGTTTTTTCCTGAATATATTCAGGAAAAAACGCATACGCCCTTTTTGGCCAACCAAGCAACCTGGAAAGGCAAATCAGCGCTACAAAGAAGTCTCGCTTCCCATCGGTCAAAAGGGCCATGCTGAATAAAGTGTCAAAACCAGAAATGCAGGACAGGCCACGGAGAAACGGGAGCCTTGCTACGCTGATGGGCGGGATGTAAATTGCCAACAGCCACTCTGGAGAAGTGTACGGTGTGTCCTGAAACATTTACAAAACTCAGCTTAGAGAGCATAGGGCACTTCCACTCATGGGCGTATAAATTGGGAAAACTAAAAATCAGCAAGACACAAGCACCCCAAAGTTTAGGGCTGCTCTGTTGACAAGAACCTCCACTTCGTTACACCTTAAATATCCAAGGAAAGAGAAAAATGGATAAAAAAGTTGTGGTCCTTATGTACAATGGAACATCACTCAGCCAAGAAATCAACGTCATAAGGCTAGTAGCAGCATGATGAGTGGATTTAGGTACGACGATTCTAAGTGAAATAAGTCACACAGAAAAAGACACTTATCATAAGATATCACTTATAGAGGGAATGTAAAAACCGCTACCCTTGAACTGAATTACAAAACAGAACAGAGTCACACGGTTAGAAAACACACTATGGCTGCCTAACGGGAAAGGTGAGGTGGGGTGATGCATAAAACAAGGATTTCAAATTAGCTCAGATACCGTTCCATAAACCCAATATGTAATAGACAAGACCTACTCCTTGCTCAGGGAACTGGACTCAACACCCCCTATTCACCGCCCAAGAATACATCTGACTAGTAAGAATCTTAAAACCTATGTATTGATATCTCTCTGTAAGTGAGTCAAGTGGGTGTAAAGCTGCATAAACACAGCAGTGAAAAGCAGCTAAACCCCATTATAAAACTCAATTAATTTTAAAAACCCTTGAAACAAAGACAGTGAAAGAGAGAGAAATTCTTACAAAATTCGTTCAGGGGCTGTGATGCCACCTGGATTGACCATATCTAGACCTGCAGCTGATTGAGACATAAGGGTGGACAGTCTTGGGGCTGAGAGGTTTGGTGAGGTTGGGTGAGCAAACGCAGACGCTTTAAAGTAATACTGCGTGGTACCCATCCCATGGGTCCCAAATCTCCAGGTTCAAGGGCATCTTCCTACATCGAAAACATGCATGAGAAACCCAGAAGATGGTCCACCGAGTGATCGGGAAAGGTTTCTAAAACGCACCTCATTTCTCATCTCCTTGTGCTCGGGTTCGCCATTCCAGCCGCTTTACTAGCAATCTCCCTCCTTGGAGAATCAGCACCTTTAACCTCCTGTTCCATACAGGTTGCAATTTGTCCTGAGGATGAACGGGAAGAGGGGGAACCAATGAGAGACTAGCTCTAGGTGTTGGGACAGGCACAGGTCACTCTATTTTCCCATCAGGAAGAAGAATTAACCACAAGCTCAGTCTGCCGCCCGGAAGCAGAATAGGGCCTAAAGCAATCCTGCGCTTTTGCGGCCAGCTCCCAAGAGAGCGAGTTGAAATATGGAGCTCAGGGGCACTGCAATTCACAAACCTGCAGACTTATAAATGATAACTCTCGTCTACAAATATATTGAGGGAAGGCAACAAAGAGGATTTGAAAGCAAGGCAGAATTGCAGGAAACAGATTTCAGGAGGCAGATTCGAATCGCCTTTAAAGCACAGGAAAAGCGGCAAAACCTCGACAATGATGCCCTTGGCCAAAAAGGGCGTATGCGTTTTTTCCTGAATATATTCAGGAAAAAACGCATCCGCCCTTTTTGGCCAACCAAGCAACCTGGAAAGGCAAATCAGCGCTACAAAGAAGTCTCGCTTCCCATCGGTCAAAAGGGCCATGCTGAATAAAGTGTCAAAACCAGAAATGCAGGACAGGCCACGGAGAAACGGGAGCCTTGCTACGCTGATGGGCGGGATGTAAATTGCCAACAGCCACTCTGGAGAAGTGTACGGTGTGTCCTGAAACATTTACAAAACTCAGCTTAGAGAGCATAGGGCACTTCCACTCATGGGCGTATAATATTGGGAAAACTAAAAATCAGCAAGACACAAGCACCCCAAAGTTTAGGGCTGCTCTGTTGACAAGAACCTCCACTTCGTTACACCTTAAATATCCCAGGAAAGAGAAAAATGGATAAAGAAGTTGTGGTCCTTATGTACAATGGAACATCACTCAGCCATGAAATCAACGTCATAAGGCTAGTAGCAGCATGATGAGTGGATTTAGGTACGACGATTCTAAGTGAAATAAGTCACACAGAAAAAGACACTTATCATAAGATATCACTTATAGAGGGAATGTAAAAACCGCTACCTTTGAACTGAATTACAAAACAGAACAGAGTCACACGGTTAGAAAACACACTATGGCTGCCTAACGGGAAAGGTGAGGTGGGGTGATGCATAAAACAAGGATTTCAAATTAGCTCAGATACCGTTCCATAAACCCAATATGTAATAGACAAGACCTACTCCTTGCTCAGGGA
>NW_027175566.1:0-118000 GCF_028021215.1 Eschrichtius robustus
CACACGTTTAGAAAACACACTATGGCTGCCTAACGGGAAAGGTGAGGTGGAGTGATGCATAAAACAAGGGTTTCAAATTAGCTCAGATACCGTTCCATAAACCCAATATGTAATAGACAAGACCTACTCCTTGCTCAGTGAACTGGACTCAACACCCCCTATTCACCGCCCAAGAATATATCTGACTAGCAAGAATCTTAAAACCTGTGTATTGATATCTCTCTGTAATTCAGTCAAGTGGGTGTAAAGCGGCATAAACACAGCAGTGAAAAGCAGCTAAACCCCATTATAAAAATCAATTACTTTTAAAAACCCGTGAAACAAAGACAGTGAAAGAGAGAGAAATTCTGACAAAATTCGTTCAGGGGCTGTGATGCCACCTGGATTGACCATATCTAGACCCACAGCTGATTGAGACAGAAGGGTGGACACTATTGGGGCTGAGAGGTTTGGTGAGTTTGGGTGAGCAAACGCAGACCCTTTAAAGTAATACTGCGTGGTACCCATCCCATGGGTCCCAAATCTCCAGGTTCAAGGGCATCTTCCTACATCGAAACCATGCATGAGAAACCCAGAAGAAGGTACACCGTGTGAACGGGAAAGGTTTGTAAAACGAACCTCATTTCTCATCTCCTTGTGCTCGGGTTCGCCATTCCAGCCGCTTTACTAGCAATCTCCCTCCTTGGAGAATCAGCACCTTTAACCTCCTGTTCCATACAGGTTGCAATTTGTCCTGAGGATGTACGGGAAGAGGGGGAACCAATGAGAGACTAGCTCTAGGTGCTGGGACCGGCACAGGTCACTCTATTTTCCCATCAGGAAGAAGAATTAACCACAGGCTCAGTCTGCCGCCTGGAACCAGAATAGGGCCTGAAGCAATCCTGCGCTTTTGCGGCCAGCTCCCAAAAAAGCGAGTTGAAAAATGGAGCTCAGGGGCACTGCAATTCACAAACCTGCAGAGTTATAAATGTTAACTCTCGTCCACAAATATATTGAGGGAAGGCAACGAAGAGGATTTGAAAGCAAGGCAGAATTGCAGGAAACAGATTTCAGGAGGTAGATTCGAATCGCCTTTAAAGCACAGGAAAAGCGGCAAAACCTCGACAATGATGCCCTTGGCCAAAAAGGGCGTATGCGTTTTTTCCTGAATATATTCAGGAAAAAACGCATACGCCCTTTTTGGCCAACCAAGCAACCTGGAAAGGCAAATCAGCGCTACAAAGAAGTCTCGCTTCCCATCGGTCAAAAGGGCCATGCTGAATAAAGTGTCAAAACCAGAAATGCAGGACAGGCCATGGAGAAACGGGAGCCTTGCTACGCTGATGGGCGGGATGTAAATTGGCAACAGCCACTCTGGAGAATTGTACGGTGTGTCCTGAAACATCTACAAAGCTCAGCTTAGAGAGCATAGGGCACTTCCACTCATGGGCGTATAAATTGGGAACACTAAAAATCAGCATGACACAGGCACCCCAAAGTTTAGGGCTGCTCTGTTGACAAGAACCTCCACTTCGTTACACCTTAAATATCCCAGGAAAGAGAAAAATGGATAAAGAGGTTGTGGTCCTTATGTACAATGGAATATCACTCAGCCATGAAATCAACGTCATAAGGCTAGTAGCAGCATGATGAGTGGATTTAGGTACGACGATTCTAAGTGAAATAAGTCACTCAGAAAAAGACACTTATCATAAGATATCACTTATAGAGGGAATGTAAAAACCGCTACCCTTGAACTGAATTACAAAACAGAACAGAGTCACACGTTTAGAAAACACACTATGGCTGCCTAACGGGAAAGGTGAGGTGGAGTGATGCATAAAACAAGGGTTTCAAATTAGCTCAGATACCGTTCCATAAACCCAATATGTAATAGACAAGACCTACTCCTTGCTCAGTGAACTGGACTCAACACCCCCTATTCACCGCCCAAGAATATATCTGACTAGCAAGAATCTTAAAACCTGTGTATTGATATCTCTCTGTAATTCAGTCAAGTGGGTGTAAAGCGGCATAAACACAGCAGTGAAAAGCAGCTAAACCCCATTATAAAAATCAATTACTTTTAAAAACCCGTGAAACAAAGACAGTGAAAGAGAGAGAAATTCTGACAAAATTCGTTCAGGGGCTGTGATGCCACCTGGATTGACCATATCTAGACCCACAGCTGATTGAGACAGAAGGGTGGACACTCTTGGGGCTGAGAGGTTGGGTGAGTTTGGGTGAGCAAACGCAGACCCTTTAAAGTAATACTGCGTGGTACCCATCCCATGGGTCCCAAATCTCCAGGTTCAAGGGCATCTTCCTACATCGAAACCATGCATGAGAAACCCAGAAGAAGGTACACCGTGTGAACGGGAAAGGTTTGTAAAACGCACCTCATTTCTCATCTCCTTGTGCTCGGGTTCGCCATTCCAGCCGCTTTACTAGCAATCTCCCTCCTTGGAGAATCAGCACCTTTAACCTCCTGTTCCATACAGGTTGCAATTTGTCCTGAGGATGTACGGGAAGAGGGGGAACCAATGAGAGACTAGCTCTAGGTGCTGGGACCGGCACAGGTCACTCTATTTTCCCATCAGGAAGAAGAATTAACCACAGGCTCAGTCTGCCGCCTGGAACCAGAATAGGGCCTGAAGCAATCCTGCGCTTTTGCGGCCAGCTCCCAAAAAAGCGAGTTGAAAAATGGAGCTCAGGGGCACTGCAATTCACAAACCTGCAGAGTTATAAATGTTAACTCTCGTCCACAAATAGATTGAGGGAAGGCAAAGAAGAGGACTTGAAAGCAAGGCAGAATTGCAGGAAACAGATTTCAGGAGGTAGATTCGAATCGCCTTTAAAGCACAGGAAAAGCGGCAAAACCTCGACAATGATGCCCTTGGCCAAAAAGGGCGTATGCGTTTTTTCCTGAATATATTCAGGAAAAAACGCATACGCCCTTTTTGGCCAACCAAGCAACCTGGAAAGGCAAATCAGCGCTACAAAGAAGTCTCGCTTCCCATCGGTCAAAAGGGCCATGCTGAATAAAGTGTCAAAACCAGAAATGCAGGGCAGGCCATGGAGAAACGGGAGCCTTGCCACGCTGATGGGCGGGATGTAAATTGGCAACAGCCACTCTGGAGAAGTGTACGGTGTGTCCTGAAACATCTACAAAGCTCAGCTTAGAGAGCATAGGGCACTTCCACTCATGGGCGTATAAATTGGGAACACTAAAAATCAGCAAGACACAGGCACCCCAAAGTTTAGGGCTGCTCTGTTGACAAGAACCTCCACTTCGTTACACCTTAAATATCCCAGGAAAGAGAAAAATGGATAAAGAATTTGTGGTCCTTATGTACAATGGAATATCACTCAGCCATGAAATCAACGTCATAAGGCTAGTAGCAGCATGATGAGTGGATTTAGGTACGACGATTCTAAGTGAAATAAGTCACTCAGAAAAAGACACTTATCATAAGATATCACTTATAGAGGGAATGTAAAAACCGCTGCCCTTGAACTGAATTACAAAACAGAACAGAGTCACACGTTTAGAAAACACACTATGGCTGCCTAACGGGAAAGGTGAGGTGGAGTGATGCATAAAACAAGGGTTTCAAATTAGCTCAGATACCGTTCCATAAACCCAATATGTAATAGACAAGACCTACTCCTTGCTCAGTGAACTGGACTCAACACCCCCTATTCACCGCCCAGGAATATATCTGACTAGCAAGAATCTTAAAACCTGTGTATTGATATCTCTCTGTAAGTCAGTCAAGTGGGTGTAAAGCGGCATAAACACAGCAGTGAAAAGCAGCTAAACCCCATTATAAAAATCAATTACTTTTAAAAACCCGTGAAACAAAGACAGTGAAAGAGAGAGAAATTCTGACAAAATTCGTTCAGGGGCTGTGATGCCACCTGGATTGACCATATCTAGACCCACAGCTGATTGAGACAGAAGGGTGGACACTCTTGGGGCTGAGAGGTTGGGTGAGTTTGGGTGAGCACACGCAGACCCTTTAAAGTAATACTGCGTGGTACCCATCCCATGGGTCCCAAATCTCCAGGTTCAAGGGCATCTTCCTACATCGAAACCATGCATGAGAAACCCAGAAGAAGGTACACCGTGTGAACGGGAAAGGTTTGTAAAACGCACCTCATTTCTCATCTCCTTGTGCTCGGGTTCGCCATTCCAGCCGCTTTACTAGCAATCTCCCTCCTTGGAGAATCAGCACCTTTAACCTCCTATTCCATACAGGTTGCAATTTGTCCTGAGGATGTACGGGAAGAGGGGGAACCAATGAGAGACTAGCTCTAGGTGCTGGGACCGGCACAGGTCACTCTATTTTCCCATCAGGAAGAAGAATTAACCACAGGCTCAGTCTGCCGCCTGGAACCAGAATAGGGCCTGAAGCAATCCGGCGCTTTTGCGGCCAGCTCCCAAAAAAGCGAGTTGAAAAATGGAGCTCAGGGGCACTGCAATTCACAAACCTGCAGAGTTATAAATGTTAACTCTCGTCCACAAATATATTGAGGGAAGGCAACGAAGAGGATTTGAAAGCAAGGCAGAATTGCAGGAAACAGATTTCAGGAGGTAGATTCGAATCGCCTTTAAAGCACAGGAAAAGCGGCAAAACCTCGACAATGATGCCCTTGGCCAAAAAGGGCGTATGCGTTTTTTCCTGAATATATTCAGGAAAAAACGCATACGCCCTTTTTGGCCAACCAAGCAACCTGGAAAGGCAAATCAGCGCTACAAAGAAGTCTCGCTTCCCATCGGTCAAAAGGGCCATGCTGAATAAAGTGTCAAAACCAGAAATGCAGGGCAGGCCATGGAGAAACGGGAGCCTTGCCACGCTGATGGGCGGGATGTAAATTGGCAACAGCCACTCTGGAGAAGTGTACGGTGTGTCCTGAAACATCTACAAAGCTCAGCTTAGAGAGCATAGGGCACTTCCACTCATGGGCGTATAAATTGGGAACACTAAAAATCAGCAAGACACAGGCACCCCAAAGTTTAGGGCTGCTCTGTTGACAAGAACCTCCACTTCGTTACACCTTAAATATCCCAGGAAAGAGAAAAATGGATAAAGAAGTTGTGGTCCTTATGTACAATGGAATATCACTCAGCCATGAAATCAACGTCAAAAGGCTAGTAGCAGCATGATGAGTGGATTTAGGTACGACCATTCTAAGTGAAATAAGTCACACAGAAAAAGACACTTATCATAAGATATCACTTATAGAGGGAATGTAAAAACCGCTACCCTTGAACTGAATTACAAAACAGAACAGAGTCACACGTTTAGAAAACACACTATGGCTGCCTAACGGGAAAGGTGAGGTGGAGTGATGCATAAAACAAGGGTTTCAAATTAGCTCAGATACCGTTCCATAAACCCAATATGTAATAGACAAGACCTACTCCTTGCTCAGTGAACTGGACTCAACACCCCCTATTCACCGCCCAAGAATATATCTGACTAGCAAGAATCTTAAAACCTGTGTATTGATATCTCTCTGTAAGTCAGTCAAGTGGGTGTAAAGCGGCATAAACACAGCAGTGAAAAGCAGCTAAACCCCATTATAAAAATCAATTACTTTTAAAAACCCGTGAAACAAAGACAGTGAAAGAGAGAGAAATTCTGACAAAATTCGTTCAGAGGCTGTGATGCCACCTGGATTGACCATATCTAGACCCACAGCTGATTGAGACAGAAGGGTGGACACTCTTGGGGCTGAGAGGTTGGGTGAGTTTGGGTGAGCAAACGCAGACCCTTTAAAGTAATACTGCGTGGTACCCATCCCATGGGTCCCAAATCTCCAGGTTCAAGGGCATCTTCCTACATCGAAACCATGCATGAGAAACCCAGAAGAAGGTACACCATGTGAACGGGAAAGGTTTGTAAAACGCACCTCATTTCTCATCTCCTTGTGCTCGGGTTCGCCATTCCAGCCGCTTTACTAGCAATCTCCCTCCTTGGAGAATCAGCACCTTTAACCTCCTGTTCCATACAGGTTGCAATTTGTCCTGAGGATGTACGGGAAGAGGGGGAACCAATGAGAGACTAGCTCTAGGTGCTGGGACCGGCAGAGGTCACTCTATTTTCCCATCAGGAAGAAGAATTAACCACAGGCTCAGTCTGCCGCCTGGAACCAGAATAGGGCCTGAAGCAATCCTGCGCTTTTGCGGCCAGCTCCCAAAAAAGCGAGTTGAAAAATGGAGCTCAGGGGCACTGCAATTCACAAACCTGCAGAGTTATAAATGTTAACTCTCGTCCACAAATATATTGAGGGAAGGCAACGAAGAGGATTTGAAAGCAAGGCAGAATTGCAGGAAACAGATTTCAGGAGGTAGATTCGAATCGCCTTTAAAGCACAGGAAAAGCGGCAAAACCTCGACAATGATGCCCTTGGCCAAAAAGGGCGTATGCGTTTTTTCCTGAATATATTCAGGAAAAAACGCATACGCCCTTTTTGGCCAACCAAGCAACCTGGAAAGGCAAATCAGCGCTACAAAGAAGTCTCGCTTCCCATCGGTCAAAAGGGCCATGCTGAATAAAGTGTCAAAACCAGAAATGCAGGGCAGGCCATGGAGAAACGGGAGCCTTGCTACGCTGATGGGCGGGATGTAAATTGGCAACAGCCACTCTGGAGAAGTGTACGGTGTGTCCTGAAACATCTACAAAGCTCAGCTTAGAGAGCATAGGGCACTTCCACTCATGGGCGTATAAATTGGGAACACTAAAAATCAGCAAGACACAGGCACCCCAAAGTTTAGGGCTGCTCTGTTGACAAGAACCTCCACTTCGTTACACCTTAAATATCCCAGGAAAGAGAAAAATGGATAAAGAAGTTGTGGTCCTTATGTACAATGGAATATCACTCAGCCATGAAATCAACGTCAAAAGGCTAGTAGCAGCATGATGAGTGGATTTAGGTACGACCATTCTAAGTGAAATAAGTCACACAGAAAAAGACACTTATCATAAGATATCACTTATAGAGGGAATGTAAAAACCGCTACCCTTGAACTGAATTACAAAACAGAACAGAGTCACACGTTTAGAAAACACACTATGGCTGCCTAACGGGAAAGGTGAGGTGGAGTGATGCATAAAACAAGGGTTTCAAATTAGCTCAGATACCGTTCCATAAACCCAATATGTAATAGACAAGACCTACTCCTTGCTCAGTGAACTGGACTCAACACCCCCTATTCACCGCCCAGGAATATATCTGACTAGCAAGAATCTTAAAACCTGTGTATTGATATCTCTCTGTAAGTCAGTCAAGTGGGTGTAAAGCGGCATAAACACAGCAGTGAAAAGCAGCTAAACCCCATTATAAAAATCAATTACTTTTAAAAACCCGTGAAACAAAGACAGTGAAAGAGAGAGAAATTCTGACAAAATTCGTTCAGGGGCTGTGATGCCACCTGGATTGACCATATCTAGACCCACAGCTGATTGAGACAGAAGGGTGGACACTCTTGGGGCTGAGAGGTTGGGTGAGTTTGGGTGAGCAAACGCAGACCCTTTAAAGTAATACTGCGTGGTACCCATCCCATGGGTCCCAAATCTCCAGGTTCAAGGGCATCTTCCTACATCGAAACCATGCATGAGAAACCCAGAAGAAGGTACACCGTGTGAACGGGAAAGGTTTGTAAAACGCACCTCATTTCTCATCTCCTTGTGCTCGTGTTCGCCATTCCAGCCGCTTTACTAGCAATCTCCCTCCTTGGAGAATCAGCACCTTTAACCTCCTGTTCCATACAGGTTGCAATTTGTCCTGAGGATGTACGGGAAGAGGGGGAACCAATGAGAGACTAGCTCTAGGTGCTGGGACCGGCACAGGTCACTCTATTTTCCCATCAGGAAGAAGAATTAACCACAGGCTCAGTCTGCCGCCTGGAACCAGAATAGGGCCTGAAGCAATCCTGCGCTTTTGCGGCCAGCTCCCAAAAAAGCGAGTTGAAAAATGGAGCTCAGGGGCACTGCAATTCACAAACCTGCAGAGTTATAAATGTTAACTCTCGTCCACAAATAGATTGAGGGAAGGCAAAGAAGAGGACTTGAAAGCAAGGCAGAATTGCAGGAAACAGATTTCAGGAGGTAGATTCGAATCGCCTTTAAAGCACAGGAAAAGCGGCAAAACCTCGACAATGATGCCCTTGGCCAAAAAGGGCGTATGCGTTTTTTCCTGAATATATTCAGGAAAAAACGCATACGCCCTTTTTGGCCAACCAAGCAACCTGGAAAGGCAAATCAGCGCTACAAAGAAGTCTCGCTTCCCATCGGTCAAAAGGGCCATGCTGAATAAAGTGTCAAAACCAGAAATGCAGGGCAGGCCATGGAGAAACAGGAGCCTTGCCACGGTGATGGGCGGGATGTAAATTGGCAACAGCCACTCTGGAGAAGTGTACGGTGTGTCCTGAAACATCTACAAAGCTCAGCTTAGAGAGCATAGGGCACTTCCACTCATGGGCGTATAAATTGGGAACACTAAAAATCAGCAAGACACAGGCACCCCAAAGTTTAGGGCTGCTCTGTTGACAAGAACCTCCACTTCGTTACACCTTAAATATCCCAGGAAAGAGAAAAATGGATAAAGAATTTGTGGTCCTTATGTACAATGGAATATCACTCAGCCATGAAATCAACGTCATAAGGCTAGTAGCAGCATGATGAGTGGATTTAGGTACGACGATTCTAAGTGAAATAAGTCACTCAGAAAAAGACACTTATCATAAGATATCACTTATAGAGGGAATGTAAAAACCGCTGCCCTTGAACTGAATTACAAAACAGAACAGAGTCACACGTTTAGAAAACACACTATGGCTGCCTAACGGGAAAGGTGAGGTGGAGTGATGCATAAAACAAGGGTTTCAAATTAGCTCAGATACCGTTCCATAAACCCAATATGTAATAGACAAGACCTACTCCTTGCTCAGTGAACTGGACTCAACACCCCCTATTCACCGCCCAACAATATATCTGACTAGCAAGAATCTTAAAACCTGTGTATTGATATCTCTCTGTAAGTCAGTCAAGTGGGTGTAAAGCGGCATAAACACAGCAGTGAAAAGCAGCTAAACCCCATTATAAAAATCAATTACTTTTAAAAACCCGTGAAACAAAGACAGTGAAAGAGAGAGAAATTCTGACAAAATTCGTTCAGGGGCTGTGATGCCACCTGGATTGACCATATCTAGACCCACAGCTGATTGAGACAGAAGGGTGGACACTCTTGGGGCTGAGAGGTTTGGTGAGTTTGGGTGAGCACACGCAGACCCTTTAAAGTAATACTGCGTGGTACCCATCCCATGGGTCCCAAATCTCCAGGTTCAAGGGCATCTTCCTACATCGAAACCATGCATGAGAAACCCAGAAGAAGGTACACCATGTGAACGGGAAAGGTTTGTAAAACGCACCTCATTTCTCATCTCCTTGTGCTCGTGTTCGCCATTCCAGCCGCTTTACTAGCAATCTCCCTCCTTGGAGAATCAGCACCTTTAACCTCCTGTTCCATACAGGTTGCAATTTGTCCTGAGGATGTACGGGAAGAGTGGGAACCAATGAAAGACTAGCTCTAGGTGCTGGGACCGGCACAGGTCACTCTATTTTCCCATCAGGAAGAAGAATTAACCACAGGCTCAGTCTGCCGCCTGGAACCAGAATAGGGCCTGAAGCAATCCTGCGCTTTTGCGGCCAGCTCCCAAAAAAGCGAGTTGAAAAATGGAGCTCAGGGGCACTGCAATTCACAAACCTGCAGAGTTATAAATGTTAACTCTCGTCCACAAATAGATTGAGGGAAGGCAAAGAAGAGGATTTGAAAGCAAGGCAGAATTGCAGGAAACAGATTTCAGGAGGTAGATTCGAATCGCCTTTAAAGCACAGGAAAAGCGGCAAAACCTCGACAATGATGCCCTTGGCCAAAAAGGGCGTATGCGTTTTTTCCTGAATATATTCAGGAAAAAACGCATACGCCCTTTTTGGCCAACCAAGCAACCTGGAAAGGCAAATCAGCGCTACAAAGAAGTCTCGCTTCCCATCGGTCAAAAGGGCCATGCTGAATAAAGTGTCAAAACCAGAAATGCAGGGCAGGCCATGGAGAAACGGGAGCCTTGCTACGCTGATGGGCGGGATGTAAATTGCCAACAGCCACTCTGGAGAAGTGTACGGTGTGTCCTGAAACATCTACAAAGCTCAGCTTAGAGAGCATAGGGCACTTCCACTAATGGGCGTATAAATTGGGAACACTAAAAATCAGCATGACACAGGCACCCCAAAGTTTAGGGCTGCTCTGTTGACAAGAACCTCCACTTCGTTACACCTTAAATATCCCAGGAAAGAGAAAAATGGATAAAGAGGTTGTGGTCCTTATGTACAAAGGAATATCACTCAGCCATGAAATCAACGTCATAAGGCTAGTAGCAGCATGATGAGTGGATTTAGGTACGACGATTCTAAGTGAAATAAGTCACTCAGAAAAAGACACTTATCATAAGATATCACTTATAGAGGGAATGTAAAAACCGCTACCCTTGAACTGAATTACAAAACAGAACAGAGTCACACGTTTAGAAAACACACTATGGCTGCCTAACGGGAAAGGTGAGGTGGAGTGATGCATAAAACAAGGGTTTCAAATTAGCTCAGATACCGTTCCATAAACCCAATATGTAATAGACAAGACCTACTCCTTGCTCAGTGAACTGGACTCAACACCCCCTATTCACCGCCCAACAATATATCTGACTAGCAAGAATCTTAAAACCTGTGTATTGATATCTCTCTGTAAGTCAGTCAAGTGGGTGTAAAGCGGCATAAACACAGCAGTGAAAAGCAGCTAAACCCCATTATAAAAATCAATTACTTTTAAAAACCCGTGAAACAAAGACAGTGAAAGAGAGAGAAATTCTGACAAAATTCGTTCAGGGGCTGTGATGCCACCTGGATTGACCATATCTAGACCCACAGCTGATTGAGACAGAAGGGTGGACACTCTTGGGGCTGAGAGGTTGGGTGAGTTTGGGTGAGCAAACGCAGACCCTTTAAAGTAATACTGCGTGGTACCCATCCCATGGGTCCCAAATCTCCAGGTTCAAGGGCATCTTCCTACATCGAAACCATGCATGAGAAACCCAGAAGAAGGTACACCATGTGAACGGGAAAGGTTTGTAAAACTCACCTCATTTCTCATCTCCTTGTGCTCGGGTTCGCCATTCCAGCCGCTTTACTAGCAATCTCCCTCCTTGGAGAATCAGCACCTTTAACCTCCTGTTCCATACAGGTTGCAATTTGTCCTGAGGATGTACGGGAAGAGGGGGAACCAATGAGAGACTAGCTCTAGGTGCTGGGACCGGCACAGGTCACTCTATTTTCCCATGAGGAAGAAGAATTAACCACAGGCTCAGTCTGCCGCCTGGAACCAGAATAGGGCCTGAAGCAATCCTGCGCTTTTGCGGCCAGCTCCCAAAAAAGCGAGTTGAAAAATGGAGCTCAGGGGCACTGCAATTCACAAACCTGCAGAGTTATAAATGTTAACTCTCGTCCACAAATATATTGAGGGAAGGCAACGAAGAGGATTTGAAAGCAAGGCAGAATTGCAGGAAACAGATTTCAGGAGGTAGATTCGAATCACCTTTAAAGCACAGGAAAAGCGGCAAAACCTCGACAATGATGCCCTTGGCCAAAAAGGGCGTATGCGTTTTTTCCTGAATATATTCAGGAAAAAACGCATACGCCCTTTTTGGCCAACCAAGCAACCTGGAAAGGCAAATCAGCGCTACAAAGAAGTCTCGCTTCCCATCGGTCAAAAGGGCCATGCTGAATAAAGTGTCAAAACCAGAAATGCAGGACAGGCCATGGAGAAACGGGAGCCTTGCTACGCTGATGGGCGGGATGTAAATTGGCAACAGCCACTCTGGAGAATTGTACGGTGTGTCCTGAAACATCTACAAAGCTCAGCTTAGAGAGCATAGGGCACTTCCACTCATGGGCGTATAAATTGGGAACACTAAAAATCAGCATGACACAGGCACCCCAAAGTTTAGGGCTGCTCTGTTGACAAGAACCTCCACTTCGTTACACCTTAAATATCCCAGGAAAGAGAAAAATGGATAAAGAGGTTGTGGTCCTTATGTACAATGGAATATCACTCAGCCATGAAATCAACGTCATAAGGCTAGTAGCAGCATGATGAGTGGATTTAGGTACGACGATTCTAAGTGAAATAAGTCACTCAGAAAAAGACACTTATCATAAGATATCACTTATAGAGGGAATGTAAAAACCGCTACCCTTGAACTGAATTACAAAACAGAACAGAGTCACACGTTTAGAAAACACACTATGGCTGCCTAACGGGAAAGGTGAGGTGGAGTGATGCATAAAACAAGGGTTTCAAATTAGCTCAGATACCGTTCCATAAACCCAATATGTAATAGACAAGACCTACTCCTTGCTCAGTGAACTGGACTCAACACCCCCTATTCACCGCCCAAGAATATATCTGACTAGCAAGAATCTTAAAACCTGTGTATTGATATCTCTCTGTAATTCAGTCAAGTGGGTGTAAAGCGGCATAAACACAGCAGTGAAAAGCAGCTAAACCCCATTATAAAAATCAATTACTTTTAAAAACCCGTGAAACAAAGACAGTGAAAGAGAGAGAAATTCTGACAAAATTCGTTCAGGGGCTGTGATGCCACCTGGATTGACCATATCTAGACCCACAGCTGATTGAGACAGAAGGGTGGACACTCTTGGGGCTGAGAGGTTGGGTGAGTTTGGGTGAGCAAACGCAGACCCTTTAAAGTAATACTGCGTGGTACCCATCCCATGGGTCCCAAATCTCCAGGTTCAAGGGCATCTTCCTACATCGAAACCATGCATGAGAAACCCAGAAGAAGGTACACCGTGTGAACGGGAAAGGTTTGTAAAACGCACCTCATTTCTCATCTCCTTGTGCTCGGGTTCGCCATTCCAGCCGCTTTACTAGCAATCTCCCTCCTTGGAGAATCAGCACCTTTAACCTCCTGTTCCATACAGGTTGCAATTTGTCCTGAGGATGTACGGGAAGAGGGGGAACCAATGAGAGACTAGCTCTAGGTGCTGGGACCGGCACAGGTCACTCTATTTTCCCATCAGGAAGAAGAATTAACCACAGGCTCAGTCTGCCGCCTGGAACCAGAATAGGGCCTGAAGCAATCCTGCGCTTTTGCGGCCAGCTCCCAAAAAAGCGAGTTGAAAAATGGAGCTCAGGGGCACTGCAATTCACAAACCTGCAGAGTTATAAATGTTAACTCTCGTCCACAAATAGATTGAGGGAAGGCAAAGAAGAGGACTTGAAAGCAAGGCAGAATTGCAGGAAACAGATTTCAGGAGGTAGATTCGAATCGCCTTTAAAGCACAGGAAAAGCGGCAAAACCTCGACAATGATGCCCTTGGCCAAAAAGGGCGTATGCGTTTTTTCCTGAATATATTCAGGAAAAAACGCATACGCCCTTTTTGGCCAACCAAGCAACCTGGAAAGGCAAATCAGCGCTACAAAGAAGTCTCGCTTCCCATCGGTCAAAAGGGCCATGCTGAATAAAGTGTAAAAACCAGAAATGCAGGGCAGGCCATGGAGAAACGGGAGCCTTGCCACGCTGATGGGCGGGATGTAAATTGGCAACAGCCACTCTGGAGAAGTGTACGGTGTGTCCTGAAACATCTACAAAGCTCAGCTTAGAGAGCATAGGGCACTTCCACTCATGGGCGTATAAATTGGGAACACTAAAAATCAGCAAGACACAGGCACCCCAAAGTTTAGGGCTGCTCTGTTGACAAGAACCTCCACTTCGTTACACCTTAAATATCCCAGGAAAGAGAAAAATGGATAAAGAATTTGTGGTCCTTATGTACAATGGAATATCACTCAGCCATGAAATCAACGTCATAAGGCTAGTAGCAGCATGATGAGTGGATTTAGGTACGACGATTCTAAGTGAAATAAGTCACTCAGAAAAAGACACTTATCATAAGATATCACTTATAGAGGGAATGTAAAAACCGCTGCCCTTGAACTGAATTACAAAACAGAACAGAGTCACACGTTTAGAAAACACACTATGGCTGCCTAACGGGAAAGGTGAGGTGGAGTGATGCATAAAACAAGGGTTTCAAATTAGCTCAGATACCGTTCCATAAACCCAATATGTAATAGACAAGACCTACTCCTTGCTCAGTGAACTGGACTCAACACCCCCTATTCACCGCCCAGGAATATATCTGACTAGCAAGAATCTTAAAACCTGTGTATTGATATCTCTCTGTAAGTCAGTCAAGTGGGTGTAAAGCGGCATAAACACAGCAGTGAAAAGCAGCTAAACCCCATTATAAAAATCAATTACTTTTAAAAACCCGTGAAACAAAGACAGTGAAAGAGAGAGAAATTCTGACAAAATTCGTTCAGGGGCTGTGATGCCACCTGGATTGACCATATCTAGACCCACAGCTGATTGAGACAGAAGGGTGGACACTCTTGGGGCTGAGAGGTTGGGTGAGTTTGGGTGAGCACACGCAGACCCTTTAAAGTAATACTGCGTGGTACCCATCCCATGGGTCCCAAATCTCCAGGTTCAAGGGCATCTTCCTACATCGAAACCATGCATGAGAAACCCAGAAGAAGGTACACCGTGTGAACGGGAAAGGTTTGTAAAACGCACCTCATTTCTCATCTCCTTGTGCTCGGGTTCGCCATTCCAGCCGCTTTACTAGCAATCTCCCTCCTTGGAGAATCAGCACCTTTAACCTCCTATTCCATACAGGTTGCAATTTGTCCTGAGGATGTACGGGAAGAGGGGGAACCAATGAGAGACTAGCTCTAGGTGCTGGGACCGGCACAGGTCACTCTATTTTCCCATCAGGAAGAAGAATTAACCACAGGCTCAGTCTGCCGCCTGGAACCAGAATAGGGCCTGAAGCAATCCGGCGCTTTTGCGGCCAGCTCCCAAAAAAGCGAGTTGAAAAATGGAGCTCAGGGGCACTGCAATTCACAAACCTGCAGAGTTATAAATGTTAACTCTCGTCCACAAATATATTGAGGGAAGGCAACGAAGAGGATTTGAAAGCAAGGCAGAATTGCAGGAAACAGATTTCAGGAGGTAGATTCGAATCGCCTTTAAAGCACAGGAAAAGCGGCAAAACCTCGACAATGATGCCCTTGGCCAAAAAGGGCGTATGCGTTTTTTCCTGAATATATTCAGGAAAAAACGCATACGCCCTTTTTGGCCAACCAAGCAACCTGGAAAGGCAAATCAGCGCTACAAAGAAGTCTCGCTTCCCATCGGTCAAAAGGGCCATGCTGAATAAAGTGTCAAAACCAGAAATGCAGGGCAGGCCATGGAGAAACGGGAGCCTTGCCACGCTGATGGGCGGGATGTAAATTGGCAACAGCCACTCTGGAGAAGTGTACGGTGTGTCCTGAAACATCTACAAAGCTCAGCTTAGAGAGCATAGGGCACTTCCACTCATGGGCGTATAAATTGGGAACACTAAAAATCAGCAAGACACAGGCACCCCAAAGTTTAGGGCTGCTCTGTTGACAAGAACCTCCACTTCGTTACACCTTAAATATCCCAGGAAAGAGAAAAATGGATAAAGAAGTTGTGGTCCTTATGTACAATGGAATATCACTCAGCCATGAAATCAACGTCAAAAGGCTAGTAGCAGCATGATGAGTGGATTTAGGTACGACGATTCTAAGTGAAATAAGTCACACAGAAAAAGACACTTATCATAAGATATCACTTATAGAGGGAATGTAAAAACCGCTACCCTTGAACTGAATTACAAAACAGAACAGAGTCACACGTTTAGAAAACACACTATGGCTGCCTAACGGGAAAGGTGAGGTGGAGTGATGCATAAAACAAGGGTTTCAAATTAGCTCAGATACCGTTCCATAAACCCAATATGTAATAGACAAGACCTACTCCTTGCTCAGTGAACTGGACCCAACACCCCCTATTCACCGCCCAAGAATATATCTGACTAGCAAGAATCTTAAAACCTGTGTATTGATATCTCTCTGTAAGTCAGTCAAGTGGGTGTAAAGCGGCATAAACACAGCAGTGAAAAGCAGCTAAACCCCATTATAAAAATCAATTACTTTTAAAAACCCGTGAAACAAAGACAGTGAAAGAGAGAGAAATTCTCACAAAATTCGTTCAGGGGCTGTGATGCCACCTGGATTGACCATATCTAGACCCACAGCTGATTGAGACAGAAGGGTGGACACTCTTGGGGCTGAGAGGTTGGGTGAGTTTGGGTGAGCAAACGCAGACCCTTTAAAGTAATACTGCGTGGTACCCATCCCATGGGTCCCAAATCTCCAGGTTCAAGGGCATCTTCCTACATCGAAACCATGCATGAGAAACCCAGAAGAAGGTACACCGTGTGAACGGGAAAGGTTTGTAAAACGAACCTCATTTCTCATCTCCTTGTGCTCGGGTTCGCCATTCCAGCCGCTTTACTAGCAATCTCCCTCCTTGGAGAATCAGCACCTTTAACCTCCTGTTCCATACAGGTTGCAATTTGTCCTGAGGATGTACGGGAAGAGGGGGAACCAATGAGAGACTAGCTCTAGGTGCTGGGACCGGCACAGGTCACTCTATTTTCCCATCAGGAAGAAGAATTAACCACAGGCTCAGTCTGCCGCCTGGAACCAGAATAGGGCCTGAAGCAATCCGGCGCTTTTGCGGCCAGCTCCCAAAAAAGCGAGTTGAAAAATGGAGCTCAGGGGCACTGCAATTCACAAACCTGCAGAGTTATAAATGTTAACTCTCGTCCACAAATAGATTGAGGGAAGGCAACGAAGAGGATTTGAAAGCAAGGCAGAATTGCAGGAAACAGATTTCAGGAGGTAGATTCGAATCGCCTTTAAAGCACAGGAAAAGCGGCAAAACCTCGACAATGATGCCCTTGGCCAAAAAGGGCGTATGCGTTTTTTCCTGAATATATTCAGGAAAAAACGCATACGCCCTTTTTGGCCAACCAAGCAACCTGGAAAGGCAAATCAGCGCTACAAAGAAGTCTCGCTTCCCATCGGTCAAAAGGGCCATGCTGAATAAAGTGTCAAAACCAGAAATGCAGGGCAGGCCATGGAGAAACGGGAGCCTTGCCACGCTGATGGGCGGGATGTAAATTGGCAACAGCCACTCTGGAGAAGTGTACGGTGTGTCCTGAAACATCTACAAAGCTCAGCTTAGAGAGCATAGGGCACTTCCACTCATGGGCGTATAAATTGGGAACACTAAAAATCAGCAAGACACAGGCACCCCAAAGTTTAGGGCTGCTCTGTTGACAAGAACCTCCACTTCGTTACACCTTAAATATCCCAGGAAAGAGAAAAATGGATAAAGAAGTTGTGGTCCTTATGTACAATGGAATATCACTCAGCCATGAAATCAACGTCATAAGGCTAGTAGCAGCATGATGAGTGGATTTAGGTACGACGATTCTAAGTGAAATAAGTCACTCAGAAAAAGACACTTATCATAAGATATCACTTATAGAGGGAATGTAAAAACCGCTACCCTTGAACTGAATTACAAAACAGAACAGAGTCACACGTTTAGAAAACACACTATGGCTGCCTAACGGGAAAGGTGAGGTGGAGTGATGCATAAAACAAGGGTTTCAAATTAGCTCAGATACCGTTCCATAAACCCAATATGTAATAGACAAGACCTACTCCTTGCTCAGTGAACTGGACTCAACACCCCCTATTCACCGCCCAAGAATATATCTGACTAGCAAGAATCTTAAAACCTGTGTATTGATATCTCTCTGTAAGTCAGTCAAGTGGGTGTAAAGCGGCATAAACACAGCAGTGAAAAGCAGCTAAACCCCATTATAAAAATCAATTACTTTTAAAAACCCGTGAAACAAAGACAGTGAAAGAGAGAGAAATTCTGACAAAATTCGTTCAGGGGCTGTGATGCCACCTGGATTGACCATATCTAGACGCACAGCTGATTGAGACAGAAGGGTGGACACTCTTGGGGCTGAGAGGTTGGGTGAGTTTGGGTGAGCAAACGCAGACCCTTTAAAGTAATACTGCGTGGTACCCATCCCATGGGTCCCAAATCTCCAGGTTCAAGGGCATCTTCCTACATCGAAACCATGCATGAGAAACCCAGAAGAAGGTACACCATGTGAACGGGAAAGGTTTGTAAAACGCACCTCATTTCTCATCTCCTTGTGCTCGGGTTCGCCATTCCAGCCGCTTTACTAGCAATCTCCCTCCTTGGAGAATCAGCACCTTTAACCTCCTGTTCCATACAGGTTGCAATTTGTCCTGAGGATGTACGGGAAGAGGGGGAACCAATGAGAGACTAGCTCTAGGTGCTGGGACCGGCACAGGTCACTCTATTTTCCCATCAGGAAGAAGAATTAACCACAGGCTCAGTCTGCCGCCTGGAACCAGAATAGGGCCTGAAGCAATCCGGCGCTTTTGCGGCCAGCTCCCAAAAAAGCGAGTTGAAAAATGGAGCTCAGGGGCACTGCAATTCACAAACCTGCAGAGTTATAAATGTTAACTCTCGTCCACAAATATATTGAGGGAAGGCAACGAAGAGGATTTGAAAGCAAGGCAGAATTGCAGGAAACAGATTTCAGGAGGTAGATTCGAATCGCCTTTAAAGCACAGGAAAAGCGGCAAAACCTCGACAATGATGCCCTTGGCCAAAAAGGGCGTATGCGTTTTTTCCTGAATGTGTTCAGGAAAAAACGCATACGCCCTTTTTGGCCAACCAAGCAACCTGGAAAGGCAAATCAGCGCTACAAAGAAGTCTCGCTTCCCATCGGTCAAAAGGGCCATGCTGAATAAAGTGTCAAAACCAGAAATGCAGGGCAGGCCATGGAGAAACGGGAGCCTTGCCACGCTGATGGGCGGGATGTAAATTCGCAACAGCCACTCAGGAGAAGTGTACGGTGTGTCCTGAAACATCTACAAAGCTCAGCTTAGAGAGCATAGGGCACTTCCACTCATGGGCGTATAAATTGGGAACACTAAAAATCAGCAAGACACAGGCACCCCAAAGTTTAGGGCTGCTCTGTTGACAAGAACCTCCACTTCGTTACACCTTAAATATCCCAGGAAAGAGAAAAATGGATAAAGAAGTTGTGGTCCTTATGTACAATGGAATATCACTCAGCCATGAAATCAACGTCAAAAGGCTAGTAGCAGCATGATGAGTGGATTTAGGTACGACGATTCTAAGTGAAATAAGTCACACAGAAAAAGACACTTATCATAAGATATCACTTATAGAGGGAATGTAAAAACCGCTACCCTTGAACTGAATTACAAAACAGAACAGAGTCACACGTTTAGAAAACACACTATGGCTGCCTAACGGGAAAGGTGAGGTGGAGTGATGCATAAAACAAGGGTTTCAAATTAGCTCAGATACCGTTCCATAAACCCAATATGTAATAGACAAGACCTACTCCTTGCTCAGTGAACTGGACTCAACACCCCCTATTCACCGCCCAAGAATATATCTGACTAGCAAGAATCTTAAAACCTGTGTATTGATATCTCTCTGTAAGTCAGTCAAGTGGGTGTAAAGCGGCATAAACACAGCAGTGAAAAGCAGCTAAACCCCATTATAAAAATCAATTACTTTTAAAAACCCGTGAAACAAAGACAGTGAAAGAGAGAGAAATTCTGACAAAATTCGTTCAGGGGCTGTGATGCCACCTGGATTGACCATATCTAGACGCACAGCTGATTGAGACAGAAGGGTGGACACTCTTGGGGCTGAGAGGTTGGGTGAGTTTGGGTGAGCACACGCAGACCCTTTAAAGTAATACTGCGTGGTACCCATCCCATGGGTCCCAAATCTCCAGGTTCAAGGGCATCTTCCTACATCGAAACCATGCATGAGAAACCCAGAAGAAGGTACACCGTGTGAACGGGAAAGGTTTGTAAAACGCACCTCATTTCTCATCTCCTTGTGCTCGGGTTCGCCATTCCAGACGCTTTACTAGCAATCTCCCTCCTTGGAGAATCAGCACCTTTAACCTCCTGTTCCATACAGGTTGCAATTTGTCCTGAGGATGTACGGGAAGAGGGGGAACCAATGAGAGACTAGCTCTAGGTGCTGGGACCGGCACAGGTCACTCTATTTTCCCATCAGGAAGAAGAATTAACCACAGGCTCAGTCTGCCGCCTGGAACCAGAATAGGGCCTGAAGCAATCCTGCGCTTTTGCGGCCAGCTCCCAAAAAAGCGAGTTGAAAAATGGAGCTCAGGGGCACTGCAATTCACAAACCTGCAGAGTTATAAATGTTAACTCTCGTCCACAAATAGATTGAGGGAAGGCAAAGAAGAGGACTTGAAAGCAAGGCAGAATTGCAGGAAACAGATTTCAGGAGGTAGATTCGAATCGCCTTTAAAGCACAGGAAAAGCGGCAAAACCTCGACAATGATGCCCTTGGCCAGAAAGGGCGTATGCGTTTTTTCCTGAATATATTCAGGAAAAAACGCATACGCCCTTTTTGGCCAACCAAGCAACCTGGAAAGGCAAATCAGCGCTACAAAGAAGTCTCGCTTCCCATCGGTCAAAAGGGCCATGCTGAATAAAGTGTCAAAACCAGAAATGCAGGGCAGGCCATGGAGAAACGGGAGCCTTGCCACGCTGATGGGCGGGATGTAAATTGGCAACAGCCACTCTGGAGAACTGTACGGTGTGTCCTGAAACATCTACAAAGCTCAGCTTAGAGAGCATAGGGCACTTCCACTCATGGGCGTATAAATTGGGAACACTAAAAATCAGCAAGACACAGGCACCCCAAAGTTTAGGGCTGCTCTGTTGACAAGAACCTCCACTTCGTTACACCTTAAATATCCCAGGAAAGAGAAAAATGGATAAAGAAGTTGTGGTCCTTATGTACAATGGAATATCACTCAGCCATGAAATCAACGTCAAAAGGCTAGTAGCAGCATGATGAGTGGATTTAGGTACGACCATTCTAAGTGAAATAAGTCACACAGAAAAAGACACTTATCATAAGATATCACTTATAGAGGGAATGTAAAAACCGCTACCCTTGAACTGAATTACAAAACAGAACAGAGTCACACGTTTAGAAAACACACTATGGCTGCCTAACGGGAAAGGTGAGGTGGAGTGATGCATAAAACAAGGGTTTCAAATTAGCTCAGATACCGTTCCATAAACCCAATATGTAATAGACAAGACCTACTCTTTGCTCAGTGAACTGGACTCAACACCCTCTATTCACCGCCCAAGAATATATCTGACTAGCAAGAATCTTAAAACCTGTGTATTGATATCTCTCTGTAAGTCAGTCAAGTGGGTGTAAAGCGGCATAAACACAGCAGTGAAAAGCAGCTAAACCCCATTATAAAAATCAATTACTTTTAAAAACCCGTGAAACAAAGACAGTGAAAGAGAGAGAAATTCTGACAAAATTCGTTCAGGGGCTGTGATGCCACCTGGATTGACCATATCTAGACCCACAGCTGATTGAGACAGAAGGGTGGACACTCTTGGGGCTGAGAGGTTGGGTGAGTTTGGGTGAGCACACGCAGACCCTTTAAAGTAATACTGCGTGGTACCCATCCCATGGGTCCCAAATCTCCAGGTTCAAGGGCATCTTCCTACATCGAAACCATGCATGAGAAACCCAGAAGAAGGTACACCATGTGAACGGGAAAGGTTTGTAAAACGCACCTCATTTCTCATCTCCTTGTGCTCGGGTTCGCCATTCCAGCCGCTTTACTAGCAATCTCCCTCCTTGGAGAATCAGCACCTTTAACCTCCTGTTCCATACAGGTTGCAATTTGTCCTGAGGATGTACGGGAAGAGGGGGAACCAATGAGAGACTAGCTCTAGGTGCTGGGACCGGCACAGGTCACTCTTTTTTCCCATCAGGAAGAAGAATTAACCACAGGCTCAGTCTGCCGCCTGGAACCAGAATAGGGCCTGAAGCAATCCGGCGCTTTTGCGGCCAGCTCCCAAAAAAGCGAGTTGAAAAATGGAGCTTAGGGGCACTGCAATTCACAAACCTGCAGAGTTATAAATGTTAACTC
Source organism: Eschrichtius robustus (assembly GCF_028021215.1). Lineage (NCBI taxonomy): Eukaryota > Metazoa > Chordata > Mammalia > Artiodactyla > Eschrichtiidae > Eschrichtius > Eschrichtius robustus. Next base: position 22,098 of record NW_027175566.1, read on the forward strand.
TCGTCCACAAATAGATTGAGGGAAGGCAAAGAAGAGGATTTGAAAGCAAGGCAGAATTGCAGGAAAGAGATTTCAGGAGGTAGATTCGAATCGCCTTTAAAGCACAGGAAAAGCGGCAAAACCTCGACAATGATGCCCTTGGCCAAAAAGGGCGTATGCGTTTTTTCCTGAATATATTCAGGAAAAAACGCATACGCCCTTTTTGGCCAACCAAGCAACCTGGAAAGGCAAATCAGCGCTACAAAGAAGTCTCGCTTCCCATCGGTCAAAAGGGCCATGCTGAATAAAGTGTCAAAACCAGAAATGCAGGACAGGCCATGGAGAAACGGGAGCCTTGCCACGCTGATGGGCGGGATGTAAATTGGCAACAGCCACTCTGGAGAAGTGTACGGTGTGTCCTGAAACATCTACAAAGCTCAGCTTAGAGAGCATAGGGCACTTCCACTCATGGGCGTATAAATTGGGAACACTAAAAATCAGCAAGACACAGGCACCCCAAAGTTTAGGGCTGCTCTGTTGACAAGAACCTCCACTTCGTTACACCTTAAATATCCCAGGAAAGAGAAAAATGGATAAAGAAGTTGTGGTCCTTATGTACAATGGAATATCACTCAGCCATGAAATCAACGTCAAAAGGCTAGTAGCAGCATGATGAGTGGATTTAGGTACGACGATTCTAAGTGAAATAAGTCACACAGAAAAAGACACTTATCATAAGATATCACTTATAGAGGGAATGTAAAAACCGCTACCCTTGAACTGAATTACAAAACAGAACAGAGTCACACGTTTAGAAAACACACTATGGCTGCCTAACGGGAAAGGTGAGGTGGAGTGATGCATAAAACAAGGGTTTCAAATTAGCTCAGATACCGTTCCATAAACCCAATATGTAATAGACAAGACCTACTCTTTGCTCAGTGAACTGGACTCAACACCCCCTATTCACCGCCCAAGAATATATCTGACTAGCAAGAATCTTAAAACCTGTGTAATGATATCTCTCTGTAAGTCAGTCAAGTGGGTGTAAAGCGGCATAAACACAGCAGTGAAAAGCAGCTAAACCCCATTATGAAAATCAATTGCTTTTAAAAACCCGTGAAACAAAGACAGTGAAAGAGAGAGAAATTCTGACAAAATTCGTTCAGAGGCTGTGATGCCACCTGGATTGACCATATCTAGACCCACAGCTGATTGAGACAGAAGGGTGGACACTCTTGGGGCTGAGAGTTTGGTTGAGTTTGGGTGAGCAAACGCAGACCCTTTAAAGTAATACTGCGTGGTACCCATCCCATGGGTCCCAAATCTCCAGGTTCAAGGGCATCTTCCTACATCGAAACCATGCATGAGAAACCCAGAAGAAGGTACACCGTGTGAACGGGAAAGGTTTGTAAAACGCACCTCATTTCTCATCTCCTTGTGCTCGGGTTCGCCATTCCAGCCGCTTTACTAGCAATCTCCCTCCTTGGAGAATCAGCACCTTTAACCTCCTGTTCCATACAGGTTGCAATTTGTCCTGAGGATGTACGGGAAGAGGGGGAACCAATGAGAGACTAGATCTAGGTGCTGGGACCGGCACAGGTCACTCTATTTTCCCATCAGGAAGAAGAATTAACCACAGGCTCAGTCTGCCGCCTGGAACCAGAATAGGGCCTGAAGCAATCCTGCACTTTTGCGGCCAGCTCCCAAAAAAGCGAGTTGAAAAATGGAGCTCAGGGGCACTGCAATTCACAAACCTGCAGAGTTATAAATGTTAACTCTCGTCCACAAATAGATTGAGGGAAGGCAAAGAAGAGGACTTGAAAGCAAGGCAGAATTGCAGGAAAGAGATTTCAGGAGGTAGATTCGAATCGCCTTTAAAGCACAGGAAAAGCGGCAAAACCTCGACAATGATGCCCTTGGCCAAAAAGGGCGTATGCGTTTTTTCCTGAATATATTCAGGAAAAAACGCATACGCCCTTTTTGGCCAACCAAGCAACCTGGAAAGGCAAATCAGCGCTACAAAGAAGTCTCGCTACCCATCGGTCAAAAGGGCCATGCTGAATAAAGTGTCAAAACCAGAAATGCAGGGCAGGCCATGGAGAAACGGGAGCCTTGCCACGCTGATGGGCGGGATGTAAATTGGCAACAGCCACTCTGGAGAAGTGTACGGTGTGTCCTGAAACATCTACAAAGCTCAGCTTAGAGAGCATAGGGCACTTCCACTCATGGGCGTATAAATTGGGAACACTAAAAATCAGCAAGACACAGGCACCCCAAAGTTTAGGGCTGCTCTGTTGACAAGAACCTCCACTTCGTTACACCTTAAATATCCCAGGAAAGAGAAAAATGGATAAAGAAGTTGTGGTCCTTATGTACAATGGAATATCACTCAGCCATGAAATCAACGTCAAAAGGCTAGTAGCAGCATGATGAGTGGATTTAGGTACGACCATTCTAAGTGAAATAAGTCACACAGAAAAAGACACTTATCATAAGATATCACTTATAGAGGGAATGTAAAAACCGCTACCCTTGAACTGAATTACAAAACAGAACAGAGTCACACGTTTAGAAAACACACTATGGCTGCCTAACGGGAAAGGTGAGGTGGAGTGATGCATAAAACAAGGGTTTCAAATTAGCTCAGATACCGTTCCATAAACCCAATATGTAATAGACAAGACCTACTCTTTGCTCAGTGAACTGGACTCAACACCCTCTATTCACCGCCCAAGAATATATCTGACTAGCAAGAATCTTAAAACCTGTGTATTGATATCTCTCTGTAAGTCAGTCAAGTGGGTGTAAAGCGGCATAAACACAGCAGTGAAAAGCAGCTAAACCCCATTATAAAAATCAATTACTTTTAAAAACCCGTGAAACAAAGACAGTGAAAGAGAGAGAAATTCTGACAAAATTCGTTCAGGGGCTGTGATGCCACCTGGATTGACCATATCTAGACCCACAGCTGATTGAGACAGAAGGGTGGACACTCTTGGGGCTGAGAGGTTGGGTGAGTTTGGGTGAGCACACGCAGACCCTTTAAAGTAATACTGCGTGGTACCCATCCCATGGGTCCCAAATCTCCAGGTTCAAGGGCATCTTCCTACATCGAAACCATGCATGAGAAACCCAGAAGAAGGTACACCATGTGAACGGGAAAGGTTTGTAAAACGCACCTCATTTCTCATCTCCTTGTGCTCGGGTTCGCCATTCCAGCCGCTTTACTAGCAATCTCCCTCCTTGGAGAATCAGCACCTTTAACCTCCTGTTCCATACAGGTTGCAATTTGTCCTGAGGATGTACGGGAAGAGGGGGAACCAATGAGAGACTAGCTCTAGGTGCTGGGACCGGCACAGGTCACTCTATTTTCCCATCAGGAAGAAGAATTAACCACAGGCTCAGTCTGCCGCCTGGAACCAGAATAGGGCCTGAAGCAATCCGGCGCTTTTGCGGCCAGCTCCCAAAAAAGCGAGTTGAAAAATGGAGCTCAGGGGCACTGCAATTCACAAACCTGCAGAGTTATAAATGTTAACTCTCGTCCACAAATAGATTGAGGGAAGGCAACGAAGAGGATTTGAAAGCAAGGCAGAATTGCAGGAAAGAGATTTCAGGAGGTAGATTCGAATCGCCTTTAAAGCACAGGAAAAGCGGCAAAACCTCGACAATGATGCCCTTGGCCAAAAAGGGCGTATGCGTTTTTTCCTGAATATATTCAGGAAAAAACGCATACGCCCTTTTTGGCCAACCAAGCAACCTGGAAAGGCAAATCAGCGCTACAAAGAAGTCTCGCTTCCCATCGGTCAAAAGGGCCATGCTGAATAAAGTGTCAAAACCAGAAATGCAGGACAGGCCATGGAGAAACGGGAGCCTTGCTACGCTGATGGGCGGGATGTAAATTCGCAACAGCCACTCTGGAGAAGTGTACGGTGTGTCCTGAAATATCTACGAAGCTCAGCTTAGAGAGCATAGGGCACTTCCACTCATGGGCGTATAAATTGGGAACACTAAAAATCAGCAAGACACAGGCACCCCAAAGTTTAGGGCTGCTCTGTTGACAAGAACCTCCACTTCGTTACACCTTAAATATCCCAGGAAAGAGAAAAATGGATAAAGAAGTTGTGGTCCTTATGTACAATGGAATATCACTCAGCCATGAAATCAACGTCAAAAGGCTAGTAGCAGCATGATGAGTGGATTTAGGTACGACGATTCTAAGTGAAATAAGTCACACAGAAAAAGACACTTATCATAAGATATCACTTATAGAGGGAATGTAAAAACCGCTACCCTTGAACTGAATTACAAAACAGAACAGAGTCACACGTTTAGAAAACACACTATGGCTGCCTAACGGGAAAGGTGAGGTGGAGTGATGCATAAAACAAGGGTTTCAAATTAGCTCAGATACCGTTCCATAAACCCAATATGTAATAGACAAGACCTACTCCTTGCTCAGTGAACTGGACTCAATACCCCCTATTCACCGCCCAAGAATATATCTGACTAGCAAGAATCTTAAAACCTGTGTATTGATATCTCTCTGTAAGTCAGTCAAGTGGGTGTAAAGCGGCATAAACACAGCAGTGAAAAGCAGCTAAACCCCATTATAAAAATCAATTACTTTTAAAAACCCGTGAAACAAAGACAGTGAAAGAGAGAGAAATTCTGACAAAATTCGTTCAGGGGCTGTGATGCCACCTGGATTGACCATATCTAGACCCACAGCTGATTGAGACAGAAGGGTGGACACTCTTGGGGCTGAGAGGTTGGGTGAGTTTGGGTGAGCACACGCAGACCCTTTAAAGTAATACTGCGTGGTACCCATCCCATGGGTCCCAAATCTCCAGGTTCAAGGGCATCTTCCTACATCGAAACCATGCATGAGAAACCCAGAAGAAGGTACACCGTGTGAACGGGAAAGGTTTGTAAAACGCACCTCATTTCTCATCTCCTTGTGCTCGGGTTCGCCATTCCAGCCGCTTTACTAGCAATCTCCCTCCTTGGAGAATCAGCACCTTTAACCTCCTGTTCCATACAGGTTGCAATTTGTCCTGAGGATGTACGGGAAGAGGGGGAACCAATGAGAGACTAGCTCTAGGTGCTGGGACCGGCACAGGTCACTCTATTTTCCCATCAGGAAGAAGAATTAACCACAGGCTCAGTCTGCCGCCTGGAACCAGAATAGGGCCTGAAGCAATCCTGCGCTTTTGCGGCCAGCTCCCAAAAAAGCGAGTTGAAAAATGGAGCTCAGGGGCACTGCAATTCACAAACCTGCAGAGTTATAAATGTTAACTCTCGTCCACAAATAGATTGAGGGAAGGCAAAGAAGAGGACTTGAAAGCAAGGCAGAATTGCAGGAAACAGATTTCAGGAGGTAGATTCGAATCGCCTTTAAAGCACAGGAAAAGCGGCAAAACCTCGACAATGATGCCCTTGGCCAAAAAGGGCGTATGCGTTTTTTCCTGAATATATTCAGGAAAAAACGCATACGCCCTTTTTGGCCAACCAAGCAACCTGGAAAGGCAAATCAGCGCTACAAAGAAGTCTCGCTTCCCATCGGTCAAAAGGGCCATGCTGAATAAAGTGTCAAAACCAGAAATGCAGGGCAGGCCATGGAGAAACGGGAGCCTTGCCACGCTGATGGGCGGGATGTAAATTGGCAACAGCCACTCTGGAGAAGTGTACGGTGTGTCCTGAAACATCTACAAAGCTCAGCTTAGAGAGCATAGGGCACTTCCACTCATGGGCGTATAAATTGGGAACACTAAAAATCAGCAAGAAACAGGCACCCCAAAGTTTAGGGCTGCTCTGTTGACAAGAACCTCCACTTCGTTACACCTTAAATATCCCAGGAAAGAGAAAAATGGATAAAGAAGTTGTGGTCCTTATGTACAATGGAATATCACTCAGCCATGAAATCAACGTCATAAGGCTAGTAGCAGCATGATGAGTGGATTTAGGTACGACGATTCTAAGTGAAATAAGTCACTCAGAAAAAGACACTTATCATAAGATATCACTTATAGAGGGAATGTAAAAACCGCTGCCCTTGAACTGAATTACAAAACAGAACAGAGTCACACGTTTAGAAAACACACTATGGCTGCCTAACGGGAAAGGTGAGGTGGAGTGATGCATAAAACAAGGGTTTCAAATTAGCTCAGATACCGTTCCATAAACCCAATATGTAATAGACAAGACCTACTCCTTGCTCAGTGAACTGGACTCAACACCCCCTATTCACCGCCCAAGAATATATCTGACTAGTAAGAATCTTAAAACCTATGTATTGATATCTCTCTGTAAGTGAGTCAAGTGGGTGTAAAGCTGCATAAACACAGCAGTGAAAAGCAGAAAAAAACCCCATTATAAAACTCAATTAATTTTAAAAACCCGTGAAACAAAGACAGTGAAAGGGAGAGAAATTCTTACAAAATTAGTTCAGGCGCTGTGATGCCACCTGGATTGACCATATCTAGACCCGCAGCTGATTGAGACATAAGGGTGGACACTCTTAGGGCTGAGGGGTTTGGTGAGGTTCGGTGAGCAAACGCAGACGCTTTAAAGTAATACTGCGTGGTACCCATCCCATGGGTCCCAAATCTCCAGGTTCAAGGGCATCTTCCTACATCGAAACCATGCATGAGAAACCCAGAAGAAGGTACACCATGTGAACGGGAAAGGTTTGTAAAACGCACCTCATTTCTCATCTCCTTGTGCTCGGGTTCGCCATTCCAGCCGCTTTACTAGCAATCTCCCTCCTTGGAGAATCAGCACCTTTAACCTCCTGTTCCATACAGGTTTCAATTTGTCCTGAGGATGTACGCAAAGAGGGGGAACCAATGAGAGACTAGCTCTAGGTGCTGGGACCGGCACAGGTCACTCTATTTTCCCATCAGGAAGAAGAATTAACCACAGGCTCAGTCTGCCGCCTGGAACCAGAATAGGGCCTGAAGCAATCCGGCGCTTTTGCGGCCAGCTCCCAAAAAAGCGAGTTGAAAAATGGAGCTCAGGGGCACTGCAATTCACAAACCTGCAGAGTTATAAATGTTAACTCTCGTCCACAAATATATTGAGGGAAGGCAACGAAGAGGATTTGAAAGCAAGGCAGAATTGCAGGAAACAGATTTCAGGAGGTAGATTCGAATCGCCTTTAAAGCACAGGAAAAGCGGCAAAACCTCGACAATGATGCCCTTGGCCAAAAAGGGCGTATGCGTTTTTTCCTGAATGTGTTCAGGAAAAAACGCATACGCCCTTTTTGGCCAACCAAGCAACCTGGAAAGGCAAATCAGCGCTACAAAGAAGTCTCGCTTCCCATCGGTCAAAAGGGCCATGCTGAATAAAGTGTCAAAACCAGAAATGCAGGGCAGGCCATGGAGAAACGGGAGCCTTGCCACGCTGATGGGCGGGATGTAAATTGGCAACAGCCACTCTGGAGAAGTGTACGGTGTGTCCTGAAACATCTACAAAGCTCAGCTTAGAGAGCATAGGGCACTTCCACTCATGGGCGTATAAATTGGGAACACTAAAAATCAGCAAGACACAGGCACCCCAAAGTTTAGGGCTGCTCTGTTGACAAGAACCTCCACTTCGTTACACCTTAAATATCCCAGGAAAGAGAAAAATGGATAAAGAAGTTGTGGTCCTTATGTACAATGGAATATCACTCAGCCATGAAATCAACGTCAAAAGGCTAGTAGCAGCATGATGAGTGGATTTAGGTACGACCATTCTAAGTGAAATAAGTCACACAGAAAAAGACACTTATCATAAGATATCACTTATAGAGGGAATGTAAAAACCGCTACCCTTGAACTGAATTACAAAACAGAACAGAGTCACACGTTTAGAAAACACACTATGGCTGCCTAACGGGAAAGGTGAGGTGGAGTGATGCATAAAACAAGGGTTTCAAATTAGCTCAGATACCGTTCCATAAACCCAATATGTAATAGACAAGACCTACTCCTTGCTCAGTGAACTGGACTCAACACCCCCTATTCACCGCCCAAGAATATATCTGACTAGCAAGAATCTTAAAACCTGTGTATTGATATCTCTCTGTAAGTCAGTCAAGTGGGTGTAAAGCGGCATAAACACAGCAGTGAAAAGCAGCTAAACCCCATTATAAAAATCAATTACTTTTAAAAACCCGTGAAACAAAGACAGTGAAAGAGAGAGAAATTCTGACAAAATTCGTTCAGGGGCTGTGATGCCACCTGGATTGACCATATCTAGACCCACAGCTGATTGAGACAGAAGGGTGGACACTCTTGGGGCTGAGAGGTTGGGTGAGTTTGGGTGAGCAAACGCAGACCCTTTAAAGTAATACTGCGTGGTACCCATCCCATGGGTCCCAAATCTCCAGGTTCAAGGGCATCTTCCTACATCGAAACCATGCATGAAAAACCCAGAAGAAGGTACACCGTGTGAACGGGAAAGGTTTGTAAAACGCACCTCATTTCTCATCTCCTTGTGCTCGGGTTCGCCATTCCAGCCGCTTTACTAGCAATCTCCCTCCTTGGAGAATCAGCACCTTTAACCTCCTGTTCCATACAGGTTGCAATTTGTCCTGAGGATGTACGGGAAGAGGGGGAACCAATGAGAGACTAGCTCTAGGTGCTGGGACCGGCACAGGTCACTCTATTTTCCCATCAGGAAGAAGAATTAACGACAGGCTCAGTCTGCCGCCTGGAACCAGAATAGGGCCTGAAGCAATCCTGCGCTTTTGCGGCCAGCTCCCAAAAAAGCGAGTTGAAAAATGGAGCTCAGGGGCACTGCAATTCACAAACCTGCAGAGTTATAAATGTTAACTCTCGTCCACAAATAGATTGAGGGAAGGCAAAGAAGAGGACTTGAAAGCAAGGCAGAATTGCAGGAAACAGATTTCAGGAGGTAGATTCGAATCGCCTTTAAAGCACAGGAAAAGCGGCAAAACCTCGACAATGATGCCCTTGGCCAAAAAGGGCGTATGCGTTTTTTCCTGAATGTGTTCAGGAAAAAACGCATACGCCCTTTTTGGCCAACCAAGCAACCTGGAAAGGCAAATCAGCGCTACAAAGAAGTCTCGCTTCCCATCGGTCAAAAGGGCCATGCTGAATAAAGTGTCAAAACCAGAAATGCAGGGCAGGCCATGGAGAAACGGGAGCCTTGCCACGCTGATGGGCGGGATGTAAATTGGCAACAGCCACTCTGGAGAAGTGTACGGTGTGTCCTGAAACATCTACAAAGCTCAGCTTAGAGAGCATAGGGCACTTCCACTCATGGGCGTATAAATTGGGAACACTAAAAATCAGCAAGAAACAGGCACCCCAAAGTTTAGGGCTGCTCTGTTGACAAGAACCTCCACTTCGTTACACCTTAAATATCCCAGGAAAGAGAAAAATGGATAAAGAAGTTGTGGTCCTTATGTACAATGGAATATCACTCAGCCATGAAATCAACGTCAAAAGGCTAGTAGCAGCATGATGAGTGGATTTAGGTACGACCATTCTAAGTGAAATAAGTCACACAGAAAAAGACACTTATCATAAGATATCACTTATAGAGGGAATGTAAAAACCGCTACCCTTGAACTGAATTACAAAACAGAACAGAGTCACACGTTTAGAAAACACACTATGGCTGCCTAACGGGAAAGGTGAGGTGGAGTGATGCATAAAACAAGGGTTTCAAATTAGCTCAGATACCGTTCCATAAACCCAATATGTAATAGACAAGACCTACTCCTTGCTCAGTGAACTGGACTCAACACCCCCTATTCACCGCCCAAGAATATATCTGACTAGCAAGAATCTTAAAACCTGTGTATTGATATCTCTCTGTAAGTCAGTCAAGTGGGTGTAAAGCGGCATAAACACAGCAGTGAAAAGCAGCTAAACCCCATTACAAAAATCAATTACTTTTAAAAACCCGTGAAACAAAGACAGTGAAAGAGAGAGAAATTCTGACAAAATTCGTTCAGGGGCTGTGATGCCACCTGGATTGACCATATCTAGACCCACAGCTGATTGAGACAGAAGGGTGGACACTCTTGGGGCTGAGAGGTTGGGTGAGTTTGGGTGAGCAAACGCAGACCCTTTAAAGTAATACTGCGTGGTACCCATCCCATGGGTCCCAAATCTCCAGGTTCAAGGGCATCTTCCTACATCGAAACCATGCATGAGAAACCCAGAAGAAGGTACACCGTGTGAACGGGAAAGGTTTGTAAAACGCACCTCATTTCTCATCTCCTTGTGCTCGGGTTCGCCATTCCAGCCGCTTTACTAGCAATCTCCCTCCTTGGAGAATCAGCACCTTTAACCTCCTGTTCCATACAGGTTGCAATTTGTCCTGAGGATGTACGGGAAGAGGGGGAACCAATGAGAGACTAGCTCTAGGTGCTGGGACCGGCACAGGTCACTCTATTTTCCCATCAGGAAGAAGAATTAACCACAGGCTCAGTCTGCCGCCTGGAACCAGAATAGGGCCTGAAGCAATCCTGCGCTTTTGCGGCCAGCTCCCAAAAAAGCGAGTTGAAAAATGGAGCTCAGGGGCACTGCAATTCACAAACCTGCAGAGTTATAAATGTTAACTCTCGTCCACAAATAGATTGAGGGAAGGCAAAGAAGAGGACTTGAAAGCAAGGCAGAATTGCAGGAAAGAGATTTCAGGAGGTAGATTCGAATCGCCTTTAAAGCACAGGAAAAGCGGCAAAACCTCGACAATGATGCCCTTGGCCAAAAAGGGCGTATGCGTTTTTTCCTGAATATATTCAGGAAAAAACGCATACGCCCTTTTTGGCCAACCAAGCAACCTGGAAAGGCAAATCAGCGCTACAAAGAAGTCTCGCTTCCCATCGGTCAAAAGGGCCATGCTGAATAAAGTGTCAAAACCAGAAAAGCAGGGCAGGCCATGGAGAAACGGGAGCCTTGCCACGCTGATGGGCGGGATGTAAATTGGCAACAGCCACTCTGGAGAAGTGTACGGTGTGTCCTGAAACATCTACAAAGCTCAGCTTAGAGAGCATAGGGCACTTCCACTCATGGGCGTATAAATTGGGAACACTAAAAATCAGCAAGACACAGGCACCCCAAAGTTTAGGGCTGCTCTGTTGACAAGAACCTCCACTTCGTTACACCTTAAATATCCCAGGAAAGAGAAAAATGGATAAAGAAGTTGTGGTCCTTATGTACAATGGAATATCACTCAGCCATGAAATCAACGTCAAAAGGCTAGTAGCAGCATGATGAGTGGATTTAGGTACGACCATTCTAAGTGAAATAAGTCACACAGAAAAAGACACTTATCATAAGATATCACTTATAGAGGGAATGTAAAAACCGCTACCCTTGAACTGAATTACAAAACAGAACAGAGTCACACGTTTAGAAAACACACTATGGCTGCCTAACGGGAAAGGTGAGGTGGAGTGATGCATAAAACAAGGGTTTCAAATTAGCTCAGATACCGTTCCATAAACCCAATATGTAATAGACAAGACCTACTCTTTGCTCAGTGAACTGGACTCAACACCCCCTATTCACCGCCCAAGAATATATCTGACTAGCAAGAATCTTAAAACCTGTGTAATGATATCTCTCTGTAAGTCAGTCAAGTGGGTGTAAAGCGGCATAAACACAGCAGAGAAAAGCAGCTAAACCCCATTATAAAAATCAATTGCTTTTAAAAACCCGTGAAACAAAGACAGTGAAAGAGAGAGAAATTCTGACAAAATTCGTTCAGAGGCTGTGATGCCACCTGGATTGACCATATCTAGACCCACAGCTGATTGAGACAGAAGGGTGGATACTCTTGGGGCTGAGAGGTTGGGTGAGTTTGGGTGAGCAAACGCAGACCCTTTAAAGTAATACTGCGTGGTACCCATCCCATGGGTCCCAAATCTCCAGGTTCAAGGGCATCTTCCTACATCGAAACCATGCATGAGAAACCCAGAAGAAGGTACACCATGTGAACGGGAAAGGTTTGTAAAACGCACCTCATTTCTCATCTCCTTGTGCTCGGGTTTGCCATTCCAGCCGCTTTACTAGCAATCTCCCTCCTTGGAGAATCAGCACCTTTAACCTCCTGTTCCATACAGGTTTCAATTTGTCCTGAGGATGTACGGAAAGAGGGGGAACCAATGAGAGACTAGCTCTAGGTGCTGGGACCGGCACAGGTCACTCTATTTTCCCATCAGGAAGAAGAATTAACCACAGGCTCAGTCTGCCGCCTGGAACCAGAATAGGGCCTGAAGCAATCCGGCGCTTTTGCGGCCAGCTCCCAAAAAAGCGAGTTGAAAAATGGAGCTCAGGGGCACTGCAATTCACAAACCTGCAGAGTTATAAATGTTAACTCTCGTCCACAAATAGATTGAGGGAAGGCAACGAAGAGGATTTGAAAGCAAGGCAGAATTGCTGGAAAGAGATTTCAGGAGGTAGATTCGAATCGCCTTTAAAGCACAGGAAAAGCGGCAAAACCTCGACAATGATGCCCTTGGCCAAAAAGGGCGTATGCGTTTTTTCCTGAATATATTCAGGAAAAAACGCATACGCCCTTTTTGGCCAACCAAGCAACCTGGAAAGGCAAATCAGCGCTACAAAGAAGTCTCGCTTCCCATCGGTCAAAAGGGCCATGCTGAATAAAGTGTCAAAACCAGAAATGCAGGGCAGGCCATGGAGAAACGGGAGCCTTGCTACGCTGATGGGCGGGATGTAAATTGGCAACAGCCACTCTGGAGAAGTGTACGGTGTGTCCTGAAACATCTACAAAGCTCAGCTTAGAGAGCATAGGGCACTTCCACTCATGGGCGTATAAATTGGGAACACTAAAAATCAGCAAGACACAGGCACCCCAAAGTTTAGGGCTGCTCTGTTGACAAGAACCTCCACTTCGTTACACCTTAAATATCCCAGGAAAGAGAAAAATGGATAAAGAAGTTGTGGTCCTTATGTACAATGGAATATCACTCAGCCATGAAATCAACGTCAAAAGGCTAGTAGCAGCATGATGAGTGGATTTAGGTACGACCATTCTAAGTGAAATAAGTCACACAGAAAAAGACACTTATCATAAGATATCACTTATAGAGGGAATGTAAAAACCGCTACCCTTGAACTGAATTACAAAACAGAACAGAGTCACACGTTTAGAAAACACACTATGGCTGCCTAACGGGAAAGGTGAGGTGGAGTGATGCATAAAACAAGGGTTTCAAATTAGCTCAGATACCGTTCCATAAACCCAATATGTAATAGACAAGACCTACTCCTTGCTCAGTGAACTGGACTCAACACCCCCTATTCACCGCCCAAGAATATATCTGACTAGCAAGAATCTTAAAACCTGTGTATTGACATCTCTCTGTAAGTCAGTCAAGTGGGTGTAAAGCGGCATAAACACAGCAGTGAAAAGCAGCTAAACCCCATTATAAAAATCAATTACTTTTAAAAACCCGTGAAACAAAGACAGTGAAAGAGAGAGAAATTCTGACAAAATTCGTTCAGGGGCTGTGATGCCACCTGGATTGACCATATCTAGACCCACAGCTGATTGAGACAGAAGGGTGGACACTCTTGGGGCTGAGAGGTTGGGTGAGTTTGGGTGAGCACACGCAGACCCTTTAAAGTAATACTGCGTGGTACCCATCCCATGGGTCCCAAATCTCCAGGTTCAAGGGCATCTTCCTACATCGAAACCATGCATGAGAAACCCAGAAGAAGGTACACCATGTGAACGGGAAAGGTTTGTAAAACGCACCTCATTTCTCATCTCCTTGTGCTCGGGTTCGCCATTCCAGCCGCTTTACTAGCAATCTCCCTCCTTGGAGAATCAGCACCTTTAACCTCCTATTCCATACAGGTTGCAATTTGTCCTGAGGATGTACGGGAAGAGGGGGAACCAATGAGAGACTAGCTCTAGGTGCTGGGACCGGCACAGGTCACTCTATTTTCCCATCAGGAAGAAGAATTAACGACAGGCTCAGTCTGCCGCCTGGAACCAGAATAGGGCCTGAAGCAATCCTGCGCTTTTGCGGCCAGCTCCCAAAAAAGCGAGTTGAAAAATGGAGCTCAGGGGCACTGCAATTCACAAACCTGCAGAGTTATAAATGTTAACTCTCGTCCACAAATAGATTGAGGGAAGGCAAAGAAGAGGACTTGAAAGCAAGGCAGAATTGCAGGAAACAGATTTCAGGAGGTAGATTCGAATCGCCTTTAAAGCACAGGAAAAGCGGCAAAACCTCGACAATGATGCCCTTGGCCAAAAAGGGCGTATGCGTTTTTTCCTGAATGTGTTCAGGAAAAAACGCATACGCCCTTTTTGGCCAACCAAGCAACCTGGAAAGGCAAATCAGCGCTACAAAGAAGTCTCGCTTCCCATCGGTCAAAAGGGCCATGCTGAATAAAGTGTCAAAACCAGAAATGCAGGGCAGGCCATGGAGAAACGGGAGCCTTGCCACGCTGATGGGCGGGATGTAAATTGGCAACAGCCACTCTGGAGAAGTGTACGGTGTGTCCTGAAACATCTACAAAGCTCAGCTTAGAGAGCATAGGGCACTTCCACTCATGGGCGTATAAATTGGGAACACTAAAAATCAGCAAGAAACAGGCACCCCAAAGTTTAGGGCTGCTCTGTTGACAAGAACCTCCACTTCGTTACACCTTAAATATCCCAGGAAAGAGAAAAATGGATAAAGAAGTTGTGGTCCTTATGTACAATGGAATATCACTCAGCCATGAAATCAACGTCAAAAGGCTAGTAGCAGCATGATGAGTGGATTTAGGTACGACCATTCTAAGTGAAATAAGTCACACAGAAAAAGACACTTATCATAAGATATCACTTATAGAGGGAATGTAAAAACCGCTACCCTTGAACTGAATTACAAAACAGAACAGAGTCACACGTTTAGAAAACACACTATGGCTGCCTAACGGGAAAGGTGAGGTGGAGTGATGCATAAAACAAGGGTTTCAAATTAGCTCAGATACCGTTCCATAAACCCAATATGTAATAGACAAGACCTACTCCTTGCTCAGTGAACTGGACTCAACACCCCCTATTCACCGCCCAAGAATATATCTGACTAGCAAGAATCTTAAAACCTGTGTATTGATATCTCTCTGTAAGTCAGTCAAGTGGGTGTAAAGCGGCATAAACACAGCAGTGAAAAGCAGCTAAACCCCATTATAAAAATCAATTACTTTTAAAAACCCGTGAAACAAAGACAGTGAAAGAGAGAGAAATTCTGACAAAATTCGTTCAGGGGCTGTGATGCCACCTGGATTGACCATATCTAGACCCACAGCTGATTGAGACAGAAGGGTGGACACTCTTGGGGCTGAGAGGTTGGGTGAGTTTGGGTGAGCAAACGCAGACCCTTTAAAGTAATACTGCGTGGTACCCATCCCATGGGTCCCAAATCTCCAGGTTCAAGGGCATCTTCCTACATCGAAACCATGCATGAGAAACCCAGAAGAAGGTACACCGTGTGAACGGGAAAGGTTTGTAAAACGCACCTCATTTCTCATCTCCTTGTGCTCGGGTTCGCCATTCCAGCCGCTTTACTAGCAATCTCCCTCCTTGGAGAATCAGCACCTTTAACCTCCTGTTCCATACAGGTTGCAATTTGTCCTGAGGATGTACGGGAAGAGGGGGAACCAATGAGAGACTAGCTCTAGGTGCTGGGACCGGCACAGGTCACTCTATTTTCCCATCAGGAAGAAGAATTAACCACAGGCTCAGTCTGCCGCCTGGAACCAGAATAGGGCCTGAAGCAATCCTGCGCTTTTGCGGCCAGCTCCCAAAAAAGCGAGTTGAAAAATGGAGCTCAGGGGCACTGCAATTCACAAACCTGCAGAGTTATAAATGTTAACTCTCGTCCACAAATAGATTGAGGGAAGGCAAAGAAGAGGACTTGAAAGCAAGGCAGAATTGCAGGAAACAGATTTCAGGAGGTAGATTCGAATCGCCTTTAAAGCACAGGAAAAGCGGCAAAACCTCGACAATGATGCCCTTGGCCAAAAAGGGCGTATGCGTTTTTTCCTGAATATATTCAGGAAAAAACGCATACGCCCTTTTTGGCCAACCAAGCAACCTGGAAAGGCAAATCAGCGCTACAAAGAAGTCTCGCTTCCCATCGGTCAAAAGGGCCATGCTGAATAAAGTGTCAAAACCAGAAAAGCAGGGCAGGCCATGGAGAAACGGGAGCCTTGCCACGCTGATGGGCGGGATGTAAATTGGCAACAGCCACTCTGGAGAAGTGTACGGTGTGTCCTGAAACATCTACAAAGCTCAGCTTAGAGAGCATAGGGCACTTCCACTCATGGGCGTATAAATTGGGAACACTAAAAATCAGCAAGACACAGGCACCCCAAAGTTTAGGGCTGCTCTGTTGACAAGAACCTCCACTTCGTTACACCTTAAATATCCCAGGAAAGAGAAAAATGGATAAAGAAGTTGTGGTCCTTATGTACAATGGAATATCACTCAGCCATGAAATCAACGTCAAAAGGCTAGTAGCAGCATGATGAGTGGATTTAGGTACGACCATTCTAAGTGAAATAAGTCACACAGAAAAAGACACTTATCATAAGATATCACTTATAGAGGGAATGTAAAAACCGCTACCCTTGAACTGAATTACAAAACAGAACAGAGTCACACGTTTAGAAAACACACTATGGCTGCCTAACGGGAAAGGTGAGGTGGAGTGATGCATAAAACAAGGGTTTCAAATTAGCTCAGATACCGTTCCATAAACCCAATATGTAATAGACAAGACCTACTCTTTGCTCAGTGAACTGGACTCAACACCCCCTATTCACCGCCCAAGAATATATCTGACTAGCAAGAATCTTAAAACCTGTGTAATGATATCTCTCTGTAAGTCAGTCAAGTGGGTGTAAAGCGGCATAAACACAGCAGAGAAAAGCAGCTAAACCCCATTATAAAAATCAATTGCTTTTAAAAACCCGTGAAACAAAGACAGTGAAAGAGAGAGAAATTCTGACAAAATTCGTTCAGAGGCTGTGATGCCACCTGGATTGACCATATCTAGACCCACAGCTGATTGAGACAGAAGGGTGGATACTCTTGGGGCTGAGAGGTTGGGTGAGTTTGGGTGAGCAAACGCAGACCCTTTAAAGTAATACTGCGTGGTACCCATCCCATGGGTCCCAAATCTCCAGGTTCAAGGGCATCTTCCTACATCGAAACCATGCATGAGAAACCCAGAAGAAGGTACACCATGTGAACGGGAAAGGTTTGTAAAACGCACCTCATTTCTCATCTCCTTGTGCTCGGGTTTGCCATTCCAGCCGCTTTACTAGCAATCTCCCTCCTTGGAGAATCAGCACCTTTAACCTCCTGTTCCATACAGGTTTCAATTTGTCCTGAGGATGTACGGAAAGAGGGGGAACCAATGAGAGACTAGCTCTAGGTGCTGGGACCGGCACAGGTCACTCTATTTTCCCATCAGGAAGAAGAATTAACCACAGGCTCAGTCTGCCGCCTGGAACCAGAATAGGGCCTGAAGCAATCCGGCGCTTTTGCGGCCAGCTCCCAAAAAAGCGAGTTGAAAAATGGAGCTCAGGGGCACTGCAATTCACAAACCTGCAGAGTTATAAATGTTAACTCTCGTCCACAAATAGATTGAGGGAAGGCAACGAAGAGGATTTGAAAGCAAGGCAGAATTGCTGGAAAGAGATTTCAGGAGGTAGATTCGAATCGCCTTTAAAGCACAGGAAAAGCGGCAAAACCTCGACAATGATGCCCTTGGCCAAAAAGGGCGTATGCGTTTTTTCCTGAATATATTCAGGAAAAAACGCATACGCCCTTTTTGGCCAACCAAGCAACCTGGAAAGGCAAATCAGCGCTACAAAGAAGTCTCGCTTCCCATCGGTCAAAAGGGCCATGCTGAATAAAGTGTCAAAACCAGAAATGCAGGGCAGGCCATGGAGAAACGGGAGCCTTGCTACGCTGATGGGCGGGATGTAAATTGGCAACAGCCACTCTGGAGAAGTGTACGGTGTGTCCTGAAACATCTACAAAGCTCAGCTTAGAGAGCATAGGGCACTTCCACTCATGGGCGTATAAATTGGGAACACTAAAAATCAGCAAGACACAGGCACCCCAAAGTTTAGGGCTGCTCTGTTGACAAGAACCTCCACTTCGTTACACCTTAAATATCCCAGGAAAGAGAAAAATGGATAAAGAAGTTGTGGTCCTTATGTACAATGGAATATCACTCAGCCATGAAATCAACGTCAAAAGGCTAGTAGCAGCATGATGAGTGGATTTAGGTACGACCATTCTAAGTGAAATAAGTCACACAGAAAAAGACACTTATCATAAGATATCACTTATAGAGGGAATGTAAAAACCGCTACCCTTGAACTGAATTACAAAACAGAACAGAGTCACACGTTTAGAAAACACACTATGGCTGCCTAACGGGAAAGGTGAGGTGGAGTGATGCATAAAACAAGGGTTTCAAATTAGCTCAGATACCGTTCCATAAACCCAATATGTAATAGACAAGACCTACTCCTTGCTCAGTGAACTGGACTCAACACCCCCTATTCACCGCCCAAGAATATATCTGACTAGCAAGAATCTTAAAACCTGTGTATTGACATCTCTCTGTAAGTCAGTCAAGTGGGTGTAAAGCGGCATAAACACAGCAGTGAAAAGCAGCTAAACCCCATTATAAAAATCAATTACTTTTAAAAACCCGTGAAACAAAGACAGTGAAAGAGAGAGAAATTCTGACAAAATTCGTTCAGGGGCTGTGATGCCACCTGGATTGACCATATCTAGACCCACAGCTGATTGAGACAGAAGGGTGGACACTCTTGGGGCTGAGAGGTTGGGTGAGTTTGGGTGAGCACACGCAGACCCTTTAAAGTAATACTGCGTGGTACCCATCCCATGGGTCCCAAATCTCCAGGTTCAAGGGCATCTTCCTACATCGAAACCATGCATGAGAAACCCAGAAGAAGGTACACCATGTGAACGGGAAAGGTTTGTAAAACGCACCTCATTTCTCATCTCCTTGTGCTCGGGTTCGCCATTCCAGCCGCTTTACTAGCAATCTCCCTCCTTGGAGAATCAGCACCTTTAACCTCCTATTCCATACAGGTTGCAATTTGTCCTGAGGATGTACGGGAAGAGGGGGAACCAATGAGAGACTAGCTCTAGGTGCTGGGACCGGCACAGGTCACTCTATTTTCCCATCAGGAAGAAGAATTAACCACAGGCTCAGTCTGCCGCCTGGAACCAGAATAGGGCCTGAAGCAATCCGGCGCTTTTGCGGCCAGCTCCCAAAAAAGCGAGTTGAAAAATGGAGCTCAGGGGCACTGCAATTCACAAACCTGCAGAGTTATAAATGTTAACTCTCGTCCACAAATAGATTGAGGGAAGGCAACGAAGAGGATTTGAAAGCAAGGCAGAATTGCAGGAAACAGATTTCAGGAGGTAGATTCGAATCGCCTTTAAAGCACAGGAAAAGCGGCAAAACCTCGACAATGATGCCCTTGGCCAAAAAGGGCGTATGCGTTTTTTCCTGAATGTGTTCAGGAAAAAACGCATACGCCCTTTTTGGCCAACCAAGCAACCTGGAAAGGCAAATCAGCGCTACAAAGAAGTCTCGCTTCCCATCGGTCAAAAGGGCCATGCTGAATAAAGTGTCAAAACCAGAAATGCAGGGCAGGCCATGGAGAAACGGGAGCCTTGCCACGCTGATGGGCGGGATGTAAATTGGCAACAGCCACTCTGGAGAAGTGTACGGTGTGTCCTGAAACATCTACAAAGCTCAGCTTAGAGAGCATAGGGCACTTCCACTCATGGGCGTATAAATTGGGAACACTAAAAATCAGCAAGAAACAGGCACCCCAAAGTTTAGGGCTGCTCTGTTGACAAGAACCTCCACTTCGTTACACCTTAAATATCCCAGGAAAGAGAAAAATGGATAAAGAAGTTGTGGTCCTTATGTACAATGGAATATCACTCAGCCATGAAATCAACGTCAAAAGGCTAGTAGCAGCATGATGAGTGGATTTAGGTACGACCATTCTAAGTGAAATAAGTCACACAGAAAAAGACACTTATCATAAGATATCACTTATAGAGGGAATGTAAAAACCGCTACCCTTGAACTGAATTACAAAACAGAACAGAGTCACACGTTTAGAAAACACACTATGGCTGCCTAACGGGAAAGGTGAGGTGGAGTGATGCATAAAACAAGGGTTTCAAATTAGCTCAGATACCGTTCCATAAACCCAATATGTAATAGACAAGACCTACTCTTTGCTCAGTGAACTGGACTCAACACCCCCTATTCACCGCCCAAGAATATATCTGACTAGCAAGAATCTTAAAACCTGTGTAATGATATCTCTCTGTAAGTCAGTCAAGTGGGTGTAAAGCGGCATAAACACAGCAGAGAAAAGCAGCTAAACCCCATTATAAAAATCAATTGCTTTTAAAAACCCGTGAAACAAAGACAGTGAAAGAGAGAGAAATTCTGACAAAATTCGTTCAGAGGCTGTGATGCCACCTGGATTGACCATATCTAGACCCACAGCTGATTGAGACAGAAGGGTGGATACTCTTGGGGCTGAGAGGTTGGGTGAGTTTGGGTGAGCAAACGCAGACCCTTTAAAGTAATACTGCGTGGTACCCATCCCATGGGTCCCAAATCTCCAGGTTCAAGGGCATCTTCCTACATCGAAACCATGCATGAGAAACCCAGAAGAAGGTACACCATGTGAACGGGAAAGGTTTGTAAAACGCACCTCATTTCTCATCTCCTTGTGCTCGGGTTTGCCATTCCAGCCGCTTTACTAGCAATCTCCCTCCTTGGAGAATCAGCACCTTTAACCTCCTGTTCCATACAGGTTTCAATTTGTCCTGAGGATGTACGGAAAGAGGGGGAACCAATGAGAGACTAGCTCTAGGTGCTGGGACCGGCACAGGTCACTCTATTTTCCCATCAGGAAGAAGAATTAACCACAGGCTCAGTCTGCCGCCTGGAACCAGAATAGGGCCTGAAGCAATCCGGCGCTTTTGCGGCCAGCTCCCAAAAAAGCGAGTTGAAAAATGGAGCTCAGGGGCACTGCAATTCACAAACCTGCAGAGTTATAAATGTTAACTCTCGTCCACAAATAGATTGAGGGAAGGCAACGAAGAGGATTTGAAAGCAAGGCAGAATTGCAGGAAAGAGATTTCAGGAGGTAGATTCGAATCGCCTTTAAAGCACAGGAAAAGCGGCAAAACCTCGACAATGATGCCCTTGGCCAAAAAGGGCGTATGCGTTTTTTCCTGAATATATTCAGGAAAAAACGCATACGCCCTTTTTGGCCAACCAAGCAACCTGGAAAGGCAAATCAGCGCTACAAAGAAGTCTCGCTTCCCATCGGTCAAAAGGGCCATGCTGAATAAAGTGTCAAAACCAGAAATGCAGGGCAGGCCATGGAGAAACGGGAGCCTTGCTACGCTGATGGGCGGGATGTAAATTGGCAACAGCCACTCTGGAGAAGTGTACGGTGTGTCCTGAAACATCTACAAAGCTCAGCTTAGAGAGCATAGGGCACTTCCACTCATGGGCGTATAAATTGGGAACACTAAAAATCAGCAAGACACAGGCACCCCAAAGTTTAGGGCTGCTCTGTTGACAAGAACCTCCACTTCGTTACACCTTAAATATCCCAGGAAAGAGAAAAATGGATAAAGAAGTTGTGGTCCTTATGTACAATGGAATATCACTCAGCCATGAAATCAACGTCAAAAGGCTAGTAGCAGCATGATGAGTGGATTTAGGTACGACCATTCTAAGTGAAATAAGTCACACAGAAAAAGACACTTATCATAAGATATCACTTATAGAGGGAATGTAAAAACCGCTACCCTTGAACTGAATTACAAAACAGAACAGAGTCACACGTTTAGAAAACACACTATGGCTGCCTAACGGGAAAGGTGAGGTGGAGTGATGCATAAAACAAGGGTTTCAAATTAGCTCAGATACCGTTCCATAAACCCAATATGTAATAGACAAGACCTACTCCTTGCTCAGTGAACTGGACTCAACACCCCCTATTCACCGCCCAAGAATATATCTGACTAGCAAGAATCTTAAAACCTGTGTATTGACATCTCTCTGTAAGTCAGTCAAGTGGGTGTAAAGCGGCATAAACACAGCAGTGAAAAGCAGCTAAACCCCATTATAAAAATCAATTACTTTTAAAAACCCGTGAAACAAAGACAGTGAAAGAGAGAGAAATTCTGACAAAATTCGTTCAGGGGCTGTGATGCCACCTGGATTGACCATATCTAGACCCACAGCTGATTGAGACAGAAGGGTGGACACTCTTGGGGCTGAGAGGTTGGGTGAGTTTGGGTGAGCACACGCAGACCCTTTAAAGTAATACTGCGTGGTACCCATCCCATGGGTCCCAAATCTCCAGGTTCAAGGGCATCTTCCTACATCGAAACCATGCATGAGAAACCCAGAAGAAGGTACACCATGTGAACGGGAAAGGTTTGTAAAACGCACCTCATTTCTCATCTCCTTGTGCTCGGGTTCGCCATTCCAGCCGCTTTACTAGCAATCTCCCTCCTTGGAGAATCAGCACCTTTAACCTCCTATTCCATACAGGTTGCAATTTGTCCTGAGGATGTACGGGAAGAGGGGGAACCAATGAGAGACTAGCTCTAGGTGCTGGGACCGGCACAGGTCACTCTATTTTCCCATCAGGAAGAAGAATTAACCACAGGCTCAGTCTGCCGCCTGGAACCAGAATAGGGCCTGAAGCAATCCGGCGCTTTTGCGGCCAGCTCCCAAAAAAGCGAGTTGAAAAATGGAGCTCAGGGGCACTGCAATTCACAAACCTGCAGAGTTATAAATGTTAACTCTCGTCCACAAATAGATTGAGGGAAGGCAACGAAGAGGATTTGAAAGCAAGGCAGAATTGCAGGAAACAGATTTCAGGAGGTAGATTCGAATCGCCTTTAAAGCACAGGAAAAGCGGCAAAACCTCGACAATGATGCCCTTGGCCAAAAAGGGCGTATGCGTTTTTTCCTGAATGTGTTCAGGAAAAAACGCATACGCCCTTTTTGGCCAACCAAGCAACCTGGAAAGGCAAATCAGCGCTACAAAGAAGTCTCGCTTCCCATCGGTCAAAAGGGCCATGCTGAATAAAGTGTCAAAACCAGAAATGCAGGGCAGGCCATGGAGAAACGGGAGCCTTGCCACGCTGATGGGCGGGATGTAAATTGGCAACAGCCACTCTGGAGAAGTGTACGGTGTGTCCTGAAACATCTACAAAGCTCAGCTTAGAGAGCATAGGGCACTTCCACTCATGGGCGTATAAATTGGGAACACTAAAAATCAGCAAGAAACAGGCACCCCAAAGTTTAGGGCTGCTCTGTTGACAAGAACCTCCACTTCGTTACACCTTAAATATCCCAGGAAAGAGAAAAATGGATAAAGAAGTTGTGGTCCTTATGTACAATGGAATATCACTCAGCCATGAAATCAACGTCAAAAGGCTAGTAGCAGCATGATGAGTGGATTTAGGTACGACCATTCTAAGTGAAATAAGTCACACAGAAAAAGACACTTATCATAAGATATCACTTATAGAGGGAATGTAAAAACCGCTACCCTTGAACTGAATTACAAAACAGAACAGAGTCACACGTTTAGAAAACACACTATGGCTGCCTAACGGGAAAGGTGAGGTGGAGTGATGCATAAAACAAGGGTTTCAAATTAGCTCAGATACCGTTCCATAAACCCAATATGTAATAGACAAGACCTACTCCTTGCTCAGTGAACTGGACTCAACACCCCCTATTCACCGCCCAAGAATATATCTGACTAGCAAGAATCTTAAAACCTGTGTATTGATATCTCTCTGTAAGTCAGTCAAGTGGGTGTAAAGCGGCATAAACACAGCAGTGAAAAGCAGCTAAACCCCATTATAAAAATCAATTACTTTTAAAAACCCGTGAAACAAAGACAGTGAAAGAGAGAGAAATTCTGACAAAATTCGTTCAGGGGCTGTGATGCCACCTGGATTGACCATATCTAGACCCACAGCTGATTGAGACAGAAGGGTGGACACTCTTGGGGCTGAGAGGTTGGGTGAGTTTGGGTGAGCAAACGCAGACCCTTTAAAGTAATACTGCGTGGTACCCATCCCATGGGTCCCAAATCTCCAGGTTCAAGGGCATCTTCCTACATCGAAACCATGCATGAGAAACCCAGAAGAAGGTACACCGTGTGAACGGGAAAGGTTTGTAAAACGCACCTCATTTCTCATCTCCTTGTGCTCGGGTTCGCCATTCCAGCCGCTTTACTAGCAATCTCCCTCCTTGGAGAATCAGCACCTTTAACCTCCTGTTCCATACAGGTTGCAATTTGTCCTGAGGATGTACGGGAAGAGGGGGAACCAATGAGAGACTAGCTCTAGGTGCTGGGACCGGCACAGGTCACTCTATTTTCCCATCAGGAAGAAGAATTAACCACAGGCTCAGTCTGCCGCCTGGAACCAGAATAGGGCCTGAAGCAATCCGGCGCTTTTGCGGCCAGCTCCCAAAAAAGCGAGTTGAAAAATGGAGCTTAGGGGCACTGCAATTCACAAACCTGCAGAGTTATAAATGTTAACTCTCGTCCACAAATAGATTGAGGGAAGGCAAAGAAGAGGATTTGAAAGCAAGGCAGAATTGCAGGAAACAGATTTCAGGAGGTAGATTCGAATCGCCTTTAAAGCACAGGAAAAGCGGCAAAACCTCGACAATGATGCCCTTGGCCAAAAAGGGCGTATGCGTTTTTTCCTGAATGTGTTCAGGAAAAAACGCATACGCCCTTTTTGGCCAACCAAGCAACCTGGAAAGGCAAATCAGCGCTACAAAGAAGTCTCGCTTCCCATCGGTCAAAAGGGCCATGCTGAATAAAGTGTCAAAACCAGAAATGCAGGGCAGGCCATGGAGAAACGGGAGCCTTGCCACGCTGATGGGCGGGATGTAAATTGGCAACAGCCACTCTGGAGAAGTGTACGGTGTGTCCTGAAACATCTACAAAGCTCAGCTTAGAGAGCATAGGGCACTTCCACTCATGGGCGTATAAATTGGGAACACTAAAAATCAGCAAGACACAGGCACCCCAAAGTTTAGGGCTGCTCTGTTGACAAGAACCTCCACTTCGTTACACCTTAAATATCCCAGGAAAGAGAAAAATGGATAAAGAAGTTGTGGTCCTTATGTACAATGGAATATCACTCAGCCATGAAATCAACGTCAAAAGGCTAGTAGCAGCATGATGAGTGGATTTAGGTACGACCATTCTAAGTGAAATAAGTCACACAGAAAAAGACACTTATCATAAGATATCACTTATAGAGGGAATGTAAAAACCGCTACCCTTGAACTGAATTACAAAACAGAACAGAGTCACACGTTTAGAAAACACACTATGGCTGCCTAACGGGAAAGGTGAGGTGGAGTGATGCATAAAACAAGGGTTTCAAATTAGCTCAGATACCGTTCCATAAACCCAATATGTAATAGACAAGACCTACTCCTTGCTCAGTGAACTGGACTCAACACCCCCTATTCACCGCCCAAGAATATATCTGACTAGCAAGAATCTTAAAACCTGTGTATTGATATCTCTCTGTAAGTCAGTCAAGTGGGTGTAAAGCGGCATAAACACAGCAGTGAAAAGCAGCTAAACCCCATTATAAAAATCAATTACTTTTAAAAACCCGTGAAACAAAGACAGTGAAAGAGAGAGAAATTCTGACAAAATTCGTTCAGGGGCTGTGATGCCACCTGGATTGACCATATCTAGACCCACAGCTGATTGAGACAGAAGGGTGGACACTCTTGGGGCTGAGAGGTTGGGTGAGTTTGGGTGAGCAAACGCAGACCCTTTAAAGTAATACTGCGTGGTACCCATCCCATGGGTCCCAAATCTCCAGGTTCAAGGGCATCTTCCTACATCGAAACCATGCATGAGAAACCCAGAAGAAGGTACACCGTGTGAACGGGAAAGGTTTGTAAAACGCACCTCATTTCTCATCTCCTTGTGCTCGGGTTCGCCATTCCAGCCGCTTTACTAGCAATCTCCCTCCTTGGAGAATCAGCACCTTTAACCTCCTGTTCCATACAGGTTGCAATTTGTCCTGAGGATGTACGGGAAGAGGGGGAACCAATGAGAGACTAGCTCTAGGTGCTGGGACCGGCACAGGTCACTCTATTTTCCCATCAGGAAGAAGAATTAACCACAGGCTCAGTCTGCCGCCTGGAACCAGAATAGGGCCTGAAGCAATCCGGCGCTTTTGCGGCCAGCTCCCAAAAAAGCGAGTTGAAAAATGGAGCTCAGGGGCACTGCAATTCACAAACCTGCAGAGTTATAAATGTTAACTCTCGTCCACAAATATATTGAGGGAAGGCAACGAAGAGGATTTGAAAGCAAGGCAGAATTGCAGGAAACAGATTTCAGGAGGTAGATTCGAATCGCCTTTAAAGCACAGGAAAAGCGGCAAAACCTCGACAATGATGCCCTTGGCCAAAAAGGGCGTATGCGTTTTTTCCTGAATGTGTTCAGGAAAAAACGCATACGCCCTTTTTGGCCAACCAAGCAACCTGGAAAGGCAAATCAGCGCTACAAAGAAGTCTCGCTTCCCATCGGTCAAAAGGGCCATGCTGAATAAAGTGTCAAAACCAGAAATGCAGGGCAGGCCATGGAGAAACGGGAGCCTTGCCACGCTGATGGGCGGGATGTAAATTGGCAACAGCCACTCTGGAGAAGTGTACGGTGTGTCCTGAAACATCTACAAAGCTCAGCTTAGAGAGCATAGGGCACTTCCACTCATGGGCGTATAAATTGGGAACACTAAAAATCAGCAAGAAACAGGCACCCCAAAGTTTAGGGCTGCTCTGTTGACAAGAACCTCCACTTCGTTACACCTTAAATATCCCAGGAAAGAGAAAAATGGATAAAGAAGTTGTGGTCCTTATGTACAATGGAATATCACTCAGCCATGAAATCAACGTCAAAAGGCTAGTAGCAGCATGATGAGTGGATTTAGGTACGACGATTCTAAGTGAAATAAGTCACACAGAAAAAGACACTTATCATAAGATATCACTTATAGAGGGAATGTAAAAACCGCTACCCTTGAACTGAATTACAAAACAGAACAGAGTCACACGTTTAGAAAACACACTATGGCTGCCTAACGGGAAAGGTGAGGTGGAGTGATGCATAAAACAAGGGTTTCAAATTAGCTCAGATACCGTTCCATAAACCCAATATGTAATAGACAAGACCTACTCCTTGCTCAGTGAACTGGACTCAACACCCCCTATTCACCGCCCAAGAATATATCTGACTAGCAAGAATCTTAAAACCTGTGTATTGATATCTCTCTGTAAGTCAGTCAAGTGGGTGTAAAGCGGCATAAACACAGCAGTGAAAAGCAGCTAAACCCCATTATAAAAATCAATTACTTTTAAAAACCCGTGAAACAAAGACAGTGAAAGAGAGAGAAATTCTGACAAAATTCGTTCAGGGGCTGTGATGCCACCTGGATTGACCATATCTAGACCCACAGCTGATTGAGACAGAAGGGTGGACACTCTTGGGGCTGAGAGGTTGGGTGAGTTTGGGTGAGCAAACGCAGACCCTTTAAAGTAATACTGCGTGGTACCCATCCCATGGGTCCCAAATCTCCAGGTTCAAGGGCATCTTCCTACATCGAAACCATGCATGAGAAACCCAGAAGAAGGTACACCGTGTGAACGGGAAAGGTTTGTAAAACGCACCTCATTTCTCATCTCCTTGTGCTCGGGTTCGCCATTCCAGCCGCTTTACTAGCAATCTCCCTCCTTGGAGAATCAGCACCTTTAACCTCCTGTTCCATACAGGTTGCAATTTGTCCTGAGGATGTACGGGAAGAGGGGGAACCAATGAGAGACTAGCTCTAGGTGCTGGGACCGGCACAGGTCACTCTATTTTCCCATCAGGAAGAAGAATTAACCACAGGCTAAGTCTGCCGCCTGGAACCAGAATAGGGCCTGAAGCAATCCGGCGCTTTTGCGGCCAGCTCCCAAAAAAGCGAGTTGAAAAATGGAGCTCAGGGGCACTGCAATTCACAAACCTGCAGAGTTATAAATGTTAACTCTCGTTCACAAATAGATTGAGGGAAGGCAAAGAAGAGGAATTGAAAGCAAGGCAGAATTGCAGGAAACAGATTTCAGGAGGTAGATTCGAATCGCCTTTAAAGCACAGGAAAAGCGGCAAAACCTCGACAATGATGCCCTTGGCCAAAAAGGGCGTATGCGTTTTTTCCTGAATATATTCAGGAAAAAACGCATACGCCCTTTTTGGCCAACCAAGCAACCTGGAAAGGCAAATCAGCGCTACAAAGAAGTCTCGCTTCCCATCGGTCAAAAGGGCCATGCTGAATAAAGTGTCAAAACCAGAAATGCAGGGCAGGCCATGGAGAAACGGGAGCCTTGCCACGCTGATGGGCGGGATGTAAATTGGCAACAGCCACTCTGGAGAAGTGTACGGTGTGTCCTGAAACATCTACAAAGCTCAGCTTAGAGAGCATAGGGCACTTCCACTCATGGGCGTATAAATTGGGAACACTAAAAATCAGCAAGACACAGGCACCCCAAAGTTTAGGGCTGCTCTGTTGACAAGAACCTCCACTTCGTTACACCTTAAATATCCCAGGAAAGAGAAAAATGGATAAAGAAGTTGTGGTCCTTATGTACAATGGAATATCACTCAGCCATGAA
Source organism: Eschrichtius robustus (assembly GCF_028021215.1). Lineage (NCBI taxonomy): Eukaryota > Metazoa > Chordata > Mammalia > Artiodactyla > Eschrichtiidae > Eschrichtius > Eschrichtius robustus. The sequence goes on from NW_027175566.1 coordinate 50,882, forward strand.
ATCAACGTCAAAAGGCTAGTAGCAGCATGATGAGTGGATTTAGGTACGACCATTCTAAGTGAAATAAGTCACACAGAAAAAGACACTTATCATAAGATATCACTTATAGAGGGAATGTAAAAACCGCTACCCTTGAACTGAATTACAAAACAGAACAGAGTCACACGTTTAGAAAACACACTATGGCTGCCTAACGGGAAAGGTGAGGTGGAGTGATGCATAAAACAAGGGTTTCAAATTAGCTCAGATACCGTTCCATAAACCCAATATGTAATAGACAAGACCTACTCTTTGCTCAGTGAACTGGACTCAACACCCCCTATTCACCGCCCAAGAATATATCTGACTAGCAAGAATCTTAAAACCTGTGTAATGATATCTCTCTGTAAGTCAGTCAAGTGGGTGTAAAGCGGCATAAACACAGCAGTGAAAAGCAGCTAAACCCCATTATAAAAATCAATTACTTTTAAAAACCCGTGAAACAAAGACAGTGAAAGAGAGAGAAATTCTGACAAAATTCGTTCAGAGGCTGTGATGCCACCTGGATTGACCATATCTAGACCCACAGCTGATTGAGACAGAAGGGTGGACACTCTTGGGGCTGAGAGGTTGGGTGAGTTTGGGTGAGCAAACGCAGACCCTTTAAAGTAATACTGCGTGGTACCCATCCCATGGGTCCCAAATCTCCAGGTTCAAGGGCATCTTCCTACATCGAAACCATGAATGAGAAACCCAGAAGAAGGTACACCATGTGAACGGGAAAGGTTTGTAAAACGCACCTCATTTCTCATCTCCTTGTGCTCGGGTTTGCCATTCCAGCCGCTTTACTAGCAATCTCCCTCCTTGGAGAATCAGCACCTTTAACCTCCTGTTCCATACAGGTTTCAATTTGTCCTGAGGATGTACGGAAAGAGGGGGAACCAATGAGAGACTAGCTCTAGGTGCTGGGACCGGCACAGGTCACTCTATTTTCCCATCAGGAAGAAGAATTAACCACAGGCTCAGTCTGCCGCCTGGAACCAGAATAGGGCCTGAAGCAATCCGGCGCTTTTGCGGCCAGCTCCCAAAAAAGCGAGTTGAAAAATGGAGCTCAGGGGCACTGCAATTCACAAACCTGCAGAGTTATAAATGTTAACTCTCGTCCACAAATAGATTGAGGGAAGGCAAAGAAGAGGATTTGAAAGCAAGGCAGAATTGCAGGAAAGAGATTTCAGGAGGTAGATTCGAATCGCCTTTAAAGCACAGGAAAAGCGGCAAAACCTCGACAATGATGCCCTTGGCCAAAAAGGGCGTATGCGTTTTTTCCTGAATATATTCAGGAAAAAACGCATACGCCCTTTTTGGCCAACCAAGCAACCTGGAAAGGCAAATCAGCGCTACAAAGAAGTCTCGCTTCCCATCGGTCAAAAGGGCCATGCTGAATAAAGTGTCAAAACCAGAAATGCAGGACAGGCCATGGAGAAACGGGAGCCTTGCTACGCTGATGGGCGGGATGTAATTTCGCAACAGCCACTCTGGAGAAGTGTACGGTGTGTCCTGAAATATCTACAAAGCTCAGCTTAGAGAGCATAGGGCACTTCCACTCATGGGCGTATAAATTGGGAACACTAAAAATCAGCAAGACACAGGCACCCCAAAGTTTAGGGCTGCTCTGTTGACAAGAACCTCCACTTCGTTACACCTTAAATATCCCAGGAAAGAGAAAAATGGATAAAGAAGTTGTGGTCCTTATGTACAATGGAATATCACTCAGCCATGAAATCAACGTCAAAAGGCTAGTAGCAGCATGATGAGTGGATTTAGGTACGACGATTCTAAGTGAAATAAGTCACACAGAAAAAGACACTTATCATAAGATATCACTTATAGAGGGAATGTAAAAACCGCTACCCTTGAACTGAATTACAAAACAGAACAGAGTCACACGTTTAGAAAACACACTATGGCTGCCTAACGGGAAAGGTGAGGTGGAGTGATGCATAAAACAAGGGTTTCAAATTAGCTCAGATACCGTTCCATAAACCCAATATGTAATAGACAAGACCTACTCCTTGCTCAGTGAACTGGACTCAATACCCCCTATTCACCGCCCAAGAATATATCTGACTAGCAAGAATCTTAAAACCTGTGTATTGATATCTCTCTGTAAGTCAGTCAAGTGGGTGTAAAGCGGCATAAACACAGCAGTGAAAAGCAGCTAAACCCCATTATAAAAATCAATTACTTTTAAAAACCCGTGAAACAAAGACAGTGAAAGAGAGAGAAATTCTGACAAAATTCGTTCAGGGGCTGTGATGCCACCTGGATTGACCATATCTAGACCCACAGCTGATTGAGACAGAAGGGTGGACACTCTTGGGGCTGAGAGGTTGGGTGAGTTTGGGTGAGCACACGCAGACCCTTTAAAGTAATACTGCGTGGTACCCATCCCATGGGTCCCAAATCTCCAGGTTCAAGGGCATCTTCCTACATCGAAACCATGCATGAGAAACCCAGAAGAAGGTACACCATGTGAACGGGAAAGGTTTGTAAAACGCACCTCATTTCTCATCTCCTTGTGCTCGGGTTCGCCATTCCAGCCGCTTTACTAGCAATCTCCCTCCTTGGAGAATCAGCACCTTTAACCTCCTGTTCCATACAGGTTTCAATTTGTCCTGAGGATGTACGCAAAGAGGGGGAACCAATGAGAGACTAGCTCTAGGTGCTGGGACCGGCACAGGTCACTCTATTTTCCCATCAGGAAGAAGAATTAACCACAGGCTCAGTCTGCCGCCTGGAACCAGAATAGGGCCTGAAGCAATCCGGCGCTTTTGCGGCCAGCTCCCAAAAAAGCGAGTTGAAAAATGGAGCTCAGGGGCACTGCAATTCACAAACCTGCAGAGTTATAAATGTTAACTCTCGTCCACAAATATATTGAGGGAAGGCAACGAAGAGGATTTGAAAGCAAGGCAGAATTGCAGGAAACAGATTTCAGGAGGTAGATTCGAATCGCCTTTAAAGCACAGGAAAAGCGGCAAAACCTCGACAATGATGCCCTTGGCCAAAAAGGGCGTATGCGTTTTTTCCTGAATGTGTTCAGGAAAAAACGCATACGCCCTTTTTGGCCAACCAAGCAACCTGGAAAGGCAAATCAGCGCTACAAAGAAGTCTCGCTTCCCATCGGTCAAAAGGGCCATGCTGAATAAAGTGTCAAAACCAGAAATGCAGGGCAGGCCATGGAGAAACGGGAGCCTTGCCACGCTGATGGGCGGGATGTAAATTGGCAACAGCCACTCTGGAGAAGTGTACGGTGTGTCCTGAAACATCTACAAAGCTCAGCTTAGAGAGCATAGGGCACTTCCACTCATGGGCGTATAAATTGGGAACACTAAAAATCAGCAAGAAACAGGCACCCCAAAGTTTAGGGCTGCTCTGTTGACAAGAACCTCCACTTCGTTACACCTTAAATATCCCAGGAAAGAGAAAAATGGATAAAGAAGTTGTGGTCCTTATGTACAATGGAATATCACTCAGCCATGAAATCAACGTCAAAAGGCTAGTAGCAGCATGATGAGTGGATTTAGGTACGACCATTCTAAGTGAAATAAGTCACACAGAAAAAGACACTTATCATAAGATATCACTTATAGAGGGAATGTAAAAACCGCTACCCTTGAACTGAATTACAAAACAGAACAGAGTCACACGTTTAGAAAACACACTATGGCTGCCTAACGGGAAAGGTGAGGTGGAGTGATGCATAAAACAAGGGTTTCAAATTAGCTCAGATACCGTTCCATAAACCCAATATGTAATAGACAAGACCTACTCTTTGCTCAGTGAACTGGACTCAACACCCCCTATTCACCGCCCAAGAATATATCTGACTAGCAAGAATCTTAAAACCTGTGTAATGATATCTCTCTGTAAGTCAGTCAAGTGGGTGTAAAGCGGCATAAACACAGCAGTGAAAAGCAGCTAAACCCCATTATAAAAATCAATTGCTGTTAAAAACCCGTGAAACAAAGACAGTGAAAGAGAGAGAAATTCTGACAAAATTCGTTCAGAGGCTGTGATGCCACCTGGATTGACCATATCTAGACCCACAGCTGATTGAGACAGAAGGGTGGACACTCTTGGGGCTGAGAGGTTGGGTGAGTTTGGGTGAGCAAACGCAGACCCTTTAAAGTAATACTGCGTGGTACCCATCCCATGGGTCCCAAATCTCCAGGTTCAAGGGCATCTTCCTACATCGAAACCATGCATGAGAAACCCAGAAGAAGGTACACCATGTGAACGGGAAAGGTTTGTAAAACGCACCTCATTTCTCATCTCCTTGTGCTCGGGTTCGCCATTCCAGCCGCTTTACTAGCAATCTCCCTCCTTGGAGAATCAGCACCTTTAACCTCCTGTTCCATACAGGTTTCAATTTGTCCTGAGGATGTACGGAAAGAGGGGGAACCAATGAGAGACTAGCTCTAGGTGCTGGGACCGGCACAGGTCACTCTATTTTCCCATCAGGAAGAAGAATTAACCACAGGCTCAGTCTGCCGCCTGGAACCAGAATAGGGCCTGAAGCAATCCGGCGCTTTTGCGGCCAGCTCCCAAAAAAGCGAGTTGAAAAATGGAGCTCAGGGGCACTGCAATTCACAAACCTGCAGAGTTATAAATGTTAACTCTCGTCCACAAATATATTGAGGGAAGGCAACGAAGAGGATTTGAAAGCAAGGCAGAATTGCAGGAAAGAGATTTCAGGAGGTAGATTCGAATCGCCTTTAAAGCACAGGAAAAGCGGCAAAACCTCGACAATGATGCCCTTGGCCAAAAAGGGCGTATGCGTTTTTTCCTGAATATATTCAGGAAAAAACGCATACGCCCTTTTTGGCCAACCAAGCAACCTGGAAAGGCAAATCAGCGCTACAAAGACGTCTCGCTTCCCATCGGTCAAAAGGGCCATGCTGAATAAAGTGTCAAAACCAGAAATGCAGGGCAGGCCATGGAGAAACGGGAGCCTTGCCACGCTGATGGGCGGGATGTAAATTGGCAACAGCCACTCTGGAGAAGTGTACGGTGTGTCCTGAAACATCTACAAAGCTCAGCTTAGAGAGCATAGGGCACTTCCACTCATGGGCGTATAAATTGGGAACACTAAAAATCAGCAAGAAACAGGCACCCCAAAGTTTAGGGCTGCTCTGTTGACAAGAACCTCCACTTCGTTACACCTTAAATATCCCAGGAAAGAGAAAAATGGATAAAGAAGTTGTGGTCCTTATGTACAATGGAATATCACTCAGCCATGAAATCAACGTCAAAAGGCTAGTAGCAGCATGATGAGTGGATTTAGGTACGACCATTCTAAGTGAAATAAGTCACACAGAAAAAGACACTTATCATAAGATATCACTTATAGAGGGAATGTAAAAACCGCTACCCTTGAACTGAATTACAAAACAGAACAGAGTCACACGTTTAGAAAACACACTATGGCTGCCTAACGGGAAAGGTGAGGTGGAGTGATGCATAAAACAAGGGTTTCAAATTAGCTCAGATACCGTTCCATAAACCCAATATGTAATAGACAAGACCTACTCCTTGCTCAGTGAACTGGACTCAACACCCCCTATTCACCGCCCAAGAATATATCTGACTAGCAAGAATCTTAAAACCTGTGTATTGATATCTCTCTGTAAGTCAGTCAAGTGGGTGTAAAGCGGCATAAACACAGCAGTGAAAAGCAGCTAAACCCCATTATAAAAATCAATTACTTTTAAAAACCCGTGAAACAAAGACAGTGAAAGAGAGAGAAATTCTGACAAAATTCGTTCAGGGGCTGTGATGCCACCTGGATTGACCATATCTAGACCCACAGCTGATTGAGACAGAAGGGTGGACACTCTTGGGGCTGAGAGGTTGGGTGAGTTTGGGTGAGCAAACGCAGACCCTTTAAAGTAATACTGCGTGGTACCCATCCCATGGGTCCCAAATCTCCAGGTTCAAGGGCATCTTCCTACATCGAAACCATGCATGAGAAACCCAGAAGAAGGTACACCGTGTGAACGGGAAAGGTTTGTAAAACGCACCTCATTTCTCATCTCCTTGTGCTCGGGTTCGCCATTCCAGCCGCTTTACTAGCAATCTCCCTCCTTGGAGAATCAGCACCTTTAACCTCCTGTTCCATACAGGTTGCAATTTGTCCTGAGGATGTACGGGAAGAGGGGGAACCAATGAGAGACTAGCTCTAGGTGCTGGGACCGGCACAGGTCACTCTATTTTCCCATCAGGAAGAAGAATTAACCACAGGCTCAGTCTGCCGCCTGGAACCAGAATAGGGCCTGAAGCAATCCGGCGCTTTTGCGGCCAGCTCCCAAAAAAGCGAGTTGAAAAATGGAGCTCAGGGGCACTGCAATTCACAAACCTGCAGAGTTATAAATGTTAACTCTCGTCCACAAATAGATTGAGGGAAGGCAAAGAAGAGGAATTGAAAGCAAGGCAGAATTGCAGGAAACAGATTTCAGGAGGTAGATTCGAATCGCCTTTAAAGCACAGGAAAAGCGGCAAAACCTCGACAATGATGCCCTTGGCCAAAAAGGGCGTATGCGTTTTTTCCTGAATATATTCAGGAAAAAACGCATACGCCCTTTTTGGCCAACCAAGCAACCTGGAAAGGCAAATCAGCGCTACAAAGAAGTCTCGCTTCCCATCGGTCAAAAGGGCCATGCTGAATAAAGTGTCAAAACCAGAAATGCAGGGCAGGCCATGGAGAAACGGGAGCCTTGCCACGCTGATGGGCGGGATGTAAATTGGCAACAGCCACTCTGGAGAAGTGTACGGTGTGTCCTGAAACATCTACAAAGCTCAGCTTAGAGAGCATAGGGCACTTCCACTCATGGGCGTATAAATTGGGAACACTAAAAATCAGCAAGACACAGGCACCCCAAAGTTTAGGGCTGCTCTGTTGACAAGAACCTCCACTTCGTTACACCTTAAATATCCCAGGAAAGAGAAAAATGGATAAAGAAGTTGTGGTCCTTATGTACAATGGAATATCACTCAGCCATGAAATCAACGTCAAAAGGCTAGTAGCAGCATGATGAGTGGATTTAGGTACGACCATTCTAAGTGAAATAAGTCACACAGAAAAAGACACTTATCATAAGATATCACTTATAGAGGGAATGTAAAAACCGCTACCCTTGAACTGAATTACAAAACAGAACAGAGTCACACGTTTAGAAAACACACTATGGCTGCCTAACGGGAAAGGTGAGGTGGAGTGATGCATAAAACAAGGGTTTCAAATTAGCTCAGATACCGTTCCATAAACCCAATATGTAATAGACAAGACCTACTCTTTGCTCAGTGAACTGGACTCAACACCCCCTATTCACCGCCCAAGAATATATCTGACTAGCAAGAATCTTAAAACCTGTGTAATGATATCTCTCTGTAAGTCAGTCAAGTGGGTGTAAAGCGGCATAAACACAGCAGTGAAAAGCAGCTAAACCCCATTATAAAAATCAATTGCTTTTAAAAACCCGTGAAACAAAGACAGTGAAAGAGAGAGAAATTCTGACAAAATTCGTTCAGAGGCTGTGATGCCACCTGGATTGACCATATCTAGACCCACAGCTGATTGAGACAGAAGGGTGGACACTCTTGGGGCTGAGAGGTTGGGTGAGTTTGGGTGAGCAAACGCAGACCCTTTAAAGTAATACTGCGTGGTACCCATCCCATGGGTCCCAAATCTCCAGGTTCAAGGGCATCTTCCTACATCGAAACCATGCATGAGAAACCCAGAAGAAGGTACACCATGTGAACGGGAAAGGTTTGTAAAACGCACCTCATTTCTCATCTCCTTGTGCTCGGGTTTGCCATTCCAGCCGCTTTACTAGCAATCTCCCTCCTTGGAGAATCAGCACCTTTAACCTCCTGTTCCATACAGGTTTCAATTTGTCCTGAGGATGTACGGAAAGAGGGGGAACCAATGAGAGACTAGCTCTAGGTGCTGGGACCGGCACAGGTCACTCTATTTTCCCATCAGGAAGAAGAATTAACCACAGGCTCAGTCTGCCGCCTGGAACCAGAATAGGGCCTGAAGCAATCCGGCGCTTTTGCGGCCAGCTCCCAAAAAAGCGAGTTGAAAAATGGAGCTCAGGGGCACTGCAATTCACAAACCTGCAGAGTTATAAATGTTAACTCTCGTCCACAAATAGATTGAGGGAAGGCAAAGAAGAGGATTTGAAAGCAAGGCAGAATTGCAGGAAAGAGATTTCAGGAGGTAGATTCGAATCGCCTTTAAAGCACAGGAAAAGCGGCAAAACCTCGACAATGATGCCCTTGGCCAAAAAGGGCGTATGCGTTTTTTCCTGAATATATTCAGGAAAAAACGCATACGCCCTTTTTGGCCAACCAAGCAACCTGGAAAGGCAAATCAGCGCTACAAAGAAGTCTCGCTTCCCATCGGTCAAAAGGGCCATGCTGAATAAAGTGTCAAAACCAGAAATGCAGGACAGGCCATGGAGAAACGGGAGCCTTGCTACGCTGATGGGCGGGATGTAATTTCGCAACAGCCACTCTGGAGAAGTGTACGGTGTGTCCTGAAATATCTACAAAGCTCAGCTTAGAGAGCATAGGGCACTTCCACTCATGGGCGTATAAATTGGGAACACTAAAAATCAGCAAGACACAGGCACCCCAAAGTTTAGGGCTGCTCTGTTGACAAGAACCTCCACTTCGTTACACCTTAAATATCCCAGGAAAGAGAAAAATGGATAAAGAAGTTGTGGTCCTTATGTACAATGGAATATCACTCAGCCATGAAATCAACGTCAAAAGGCTAGTAGCAGCATGATGAGTGGATTTAGGTACGACCATTCTAAGTGAAATAAGTCACACAGAAAAAGACACTTATCATAAGATATCACTTATAGAGGGAATGTAAAAACCGCTACCCTTGAACTGAATTACAAAACAGAACAGAGTCACACGTTTAGAAAACACACTATGGCTGCCTAACGGGAAAGGTGAGGTGGAGTGATGCATAAAACAAGGGTTTCAAATTAGCTCAGATACCGTTCCATAAACCCAATATGTAATAGAAAAGACCTACTCCTTGCTCAGTGAACTGGACTCAATACCCCCTATTCACCGCCCAAGAATATATCTGACTAGCAAGAATCTTAAAACCTGTGTATTGATATCTCTCTGTAAGTCAGTCAAGTGGGTGTAAAGCGGCATAAACACAGCAGTGAAAAGCAGCTAAACCCCATTATAAAAATCAATTACTTTTAAAAACCCGTGAAACAAAGACAGTGAAAGAGAGAGAAATTCTGACAAAATTCGTTCAGGGGCTGTGATGCCACCTGGATTGACCATATCTAGACCCACAGCTGATTGAGACAGAAGGGTGGACACTCTTGGGGCTGAGAGGTTGGGTGAGTTTGGGTGAGCACACGCAGACCCTTTAAAGTAATACTGCGTGGTACCCATCCCATGGGTCCCAAATCTCCAGGTTCAAGGGCATCTTCCTACATCGAAACCATGCATGAGAAACCCAGAAGAAGGTACACCATGTGAACGGGAAAGGTTTGTAAAACGCACCTCATTTCTCATCTCCTTGTGCTCGGGTTCGCCATTCCAGCCGCTTTACTAGCAATCTCCCTCCTTGGAGAATCAGCACCTTTAACCTCCTGTTCCATACAGGTTTCAATTTGTCCTGAGGATGTACGCAAAGAGGGGGAACCAATGAGAGACTAGCTCTAGGTGCTGGGACCGGCACAGGTCACTCTATTTTCCCATCAGGAAGAAGAATTAACCACAGGCTCAGTCTGCCGCCTGGAACCAGAATAGGGCCTGAAGCAATCCGGCGCTTTTGCGGCCAGCTCCCAAAAAAGCGAGTTGAAAAATGGAGCTCAGGGGCACTGCAATTCACAAACCTGCAGAGTTATAAATGTTAACTCTCGTCCACAAATATATTGAGGGAAGGCAACGAAGAGGATTTGAAAGCAAGGCAGAATTGCAGGAAACAGATTTCAGGAGGTAGATTCGAATCGCCTTTAAAGCACAGGAAAAGCGGCAAAACCTCGACAATGATGCCCTTGGCCAAAAAGGGCGTATGCGTTTTTTCCTGAATATATTCAGGAAAAAACGCATACGCCCTTTTTGGCCAACCAAGCAACCTGGAAAGGCAAATCAGCGCTACAAAGAAGTCTCGCTTCCCATCGGTCAAAAGGGCCATGCTGAATAAAGTGTCAAAACCAGAAATGCAGGGCAGGCCATGGAGAAACGGGAGCCTTGCCACGCTGATGGGCGGGATGTAAATTGGCAACAGCCACTCTGGAGAAGTGTACGGTGTGTCCTGAAACATCTACAAAGCTCAGCTTAGAGAGCATAGGGCACTTCCACTCATGGGCGTATAAATTGGGAACACTAAAAATCAGCAAGACACAGGCACCCCAAAGTTTAGGGCTGCTCTGTTGACAAGAACCTCCACTTCGTTACACCTTAAATATCCCAGGAAAGAGAAAAATGGATAAAGAAGTTGTGGTCCTTATGTACAATGGAATATCACTCAGCCATGAAATCAACGTCAAAAGGCTAGTAGCAGCATGATGAGTGGATTTAGGTACGACCATTCTAAGTGAAATAAGTCACACAGAAAAAGACACTTATCATAAGATATCACTTATAGAGGGAATGTAAAAACCGCTACCCTTGAACTGAATTACAAAACAGAACAGAGTCACACGTTTAGAAAACACACTATGGCTGCCTAACGGGAAAGGTGAGGTGGAGTGATGCATAAAACAAGGGTTTCAAATTAGCTCAGATACCGTTCCATAAACCCAATATGTAATAGACAAGACCTACTCTTTGCTCAGTGAACTGGACTCAACACCCCCTATTCACCGCCCAAGAATATATCTGACTAGCAAGAATCTTAAAACCTGTGTAATGATATCTCTCTGTAAGTCAGTCAAGTGGGTGTAAAGCGGCATAAACACAGCAGTGAAAAGCAGCTAAACCCCATTATAAAAATCAATTGCTTTTAAAAACCCGTGAAACAAAGACAGTGAAAGAGAGAGAAATTCTGACAAAATTCGTTCAGAGGCTGTGATGCCACCTGGATTGACCATATCTAGACCCACAGCTGATTGAGACAGAAGGGTGGACACTCTTGGGGCTGAGAGGTTGGGTGAGTTTGGGTGAGCAAACGCAGACCCTTTAAAGTAATACTGCGTGGTACCCATCCCATGGGTCCCAAATCTCCAGGTTCAAGGGCATCTTCCTACATCGAAACCATGCATGAGAAACCCAGAAGAAGGTACACCATGTGAACGGGAAAGGTTTGTAAAACGCACCTCATTTCTCATCTCCTTGTGCTCGGGTTTGCCATTCCAGCCGCTTTACTAGCAATCTCCCTCCTTGGAGAATCAGCACCTTTAACCTCCTGTTCCATACAGGTTTCAATTTGTCCTGAGGATGTACGGAAAGAGGGGGAACCAATGAGAGACTAGCTCTAGGTGCTGGGACCGGCACAGGTCACTCTATTTTCCCATCAGGAAGAAGAATTAACCACAGGCTCAGTCTGCCGCCTGGAACCAGAATAGGGCCTGAAGCAATCCGGCGCTTTTGCGGCCAGCTCCCAAAAAAGCGAGTTGAAAAATGGAGCTCAGGGGCACTGCAATTCACAAACCTGCAGAGTTATAAATGTTAACTCTCGTCCACAAATAGATTGAGGGAAGGCAAAGAAGAGGATTTGAAAGCAAGGCAGAATTGCAGGAAAGAGATTTCAGGAGGTAGATTCGAATCGCCTTTAAAGCACAGGAAAAGCGGCAAAACCTCGACAATGATGCCCTTGGCCAAAAAGGGCGTATGCGTTTTTTCCTGAATATATTCAGGAAAAAACGCATACGCCCTTTTTGGCCAACCAAGCAACCTGGAAAGGCAAATCAGCGCTACAAAGAAGTCTCGCTTCCCATCGGTCAAAAGGGCCATGCTGAATAAAGTGTCAAAACCAGAAATGCAGGACAGGCCATGGAGAAACGGGAGCCTTGCTACGCTGATGGGCGGGATGTAATTTCGCAACAGCCACTCTGGAGAAGTGTACGGTGTGTCCTGAAATATCTACAAAGCTCAGCTTAGAGAGCATAGGGCACTTCCACTCATGGGCGTATAAATTGGGAACACTAAAAATCAGCAAGACACAGGCACCCCAAAGTTTAGGGCTGCTCTGTTGACAAGAACCTCCACTTCGTTACACCTTAAATATCCCAGGAAAGAGAAAAATGGATAAAGAAGTTGTGGTCCTTATGTACAATGGAATATCACTCAGCCATGAAATCAACGTCAAAAGGCTAGTAGCAGCATGATGAGTGGATTTAGGTACGACCATTCTAAGTGAAATAAGTCACACAGAAAAAGACACTTATCATAAGATATCACTTATAGAGGGAATGTAAAAACCGCTACCCTTGAACTGAATTACAAAACAGAACAGAGTCACACGTTTAGAAAACACACTATGGCTGCCTAACGGGAAAGGTGAGGTGGAGTGATGCATAAAACAAGGGTTTCAAATTAGCTCAGATACCGTTCCATAAACCCAATATGTAATAGAAAAGACCTACTCCTTGCTCAGTGAACTGGACTCAATACCCCCTATTCACCGCCCAAGAATATATCTGACTAGCAAGAATCTTAAAACCTGTGTATTGATATCTCTCTGTAAGTCAGTCAAGTGGGTGTAAAGCGGCATAAACACAGCAGTGAAAAGCAGCTAAACCCCATTATAAAAATCAATTACTTTTAAAAACCCGTGAAACAAAGACAGTGAAAGAGAGAGAAATTCTGACAAAATTCGTTCAGGGGCTGTGATGCCACCTGGATTGACCATATCTAGACCCACAGCTGATTGAGACAGAAGGGTGGACACTCTTGGGGCTGAGAGGTTGGGTGAGTTTGGGTGAGCACACGCAGACCCTTTAAAGTAATACTGCGTGGTACCCATCCCATGGGTCCCAAATCTCCAGGTTCAAGGGCATCTTCCTACATCGAAACCATGCATGAGAAACCCAGAAGAAGGTACACCATGTGAACGGGAAAGGTTTGTAAAACGCACCTCATTTCTCATCTCCTTGTGCTCGGGTTCGCCATTCCAGCCGCTTTACTAGCAATCTCCCTCCTTGGAGAATCAGCACCTTTAACCTCCTGTTCCATACAGGTTTCAATTTGTCCTGAGGATGTACGCAAAGAGGGGGAACCAATGAGAGACTAGCTCTAGGTGCTGGGACCGGCACAGGTCACTCTATTTTCCCATCAGGAAGAAGAATTAACCACAGGCTCAGTCTGCCGCCTGGAACCAGAATAGGGCCTGAAGCAATCCGGCGCTTTTGCGGCCAGCTCCCAAAAAAGCGAGTTGAAAAATGGAGCTCAGGGGCACTGCAATTCACAAACCTGCAGAGTTATAAATGTTAACTCTCGTCCACAAATATATTGAGGGAAGGCAACGAAGAGGATTTGAAAGCAAGGCAGAATTGCAGGAAACAGATTTCAGGAGGTAGATTCGAATCGCCTTTAAAGCACAGGAAAAGCGGCAAAACCTCGACAATGATGCCCTTGGCCAAAAAGGGCGTATGCGTTTTTTCCTGAATGTGTTCAGGAAAAAACGCATACGCCCTTTTTGGCCAACCAAGCAACCTGGAAAGGCAAATCAGCGCTACAAAGAAGTCTCGCTTCCCATCGGTCAAAAGGGCCATGCTGAATAAAGTGTCAAAACCAGAAATGCAGGGCAGGCCATGGAGAAACGGGAGCCTTGCCACGCTGATGGGCGGGATGTAAATTGGCAACAGCCACTCTGGAGAAGTGTACGGTGTGTCCTGAAACATCTACAAAGCTCAGCTTAGAGAGCATAGGGCACTTCCACTCATGGGCGTATAAATTGGGAACACTAAAAATCAGCAAGAAACAGGCACCCCAAAGTTTAGGGCTGCTCTGTTGACAAGAACCTCCACTTCGTTACACCTTAAATATCCCAGGAAAGAGAAAAATGGATAAAGAAGTTGTGGTCCTTATGTACAATGGAATATCACTCAGCCATGAAATCAACGTCAAAAGGCTAGTAGCAGCATGATGAGTGGATTTAGGTACGACCATTCTAAGTGAAATAAGTCACACAGAAAAAGACACTTATCATAAGATATCACTTATAGAGGGAATGTAAAAACCGCTACCCTTGAACTGAATTACAAAACAGAACAGAGTCACACGTTTAGAAAACACACTATGGCTGCCTAACGGGAAAGGTGAGGTGGAGTGATGCATAAAACAAGGGTTTCAAATTAGCTCAGATACCGTTCCATAAACCCAATATGTAATAGACAAGACCTACTCCTTGCTCAGTGAACTGGACTCAACACCCCCTATTCACCGCCCAAGAATATATCTGACTAGCAAGAATCTTAAAACCTGTGTATTGATATCTCTCTGTAAGTCAGTCAAGTGGGTGTAAAGCGGCATAAACACAGCAGTGAAAAGCAGCTAAACCCCATTATAAAAATCAATTACTTTTAAAAACCCGTGAAACAAAGACAGTGAAAGAGAGAGAAATTCTGACAAAATTCGTTCAGGGGCTGTGATGCCACCTGGATTGACCATATCTAGACCCACAGCTGATTGAGACAGAAGGGTGGACACTCTTGGGGCTGAGAGGTTGGGTGAGTTTGGGTGAGCAAACGCAGACCCTTTAAAGTAATACTGCGTGGTACCCATCCCATGGGTCCCAAATCTCCAGGTTCAAGGGCATCTTCCTACATCGAAACCATGCATGAGAAACCCAGAAGAAGGTACACCGTGTGAACGGGAAAGGTTTGTAAAACGCACCTCATTTCTCATCTCCTTGTGCTCGGGTTCGCCATTCCAGCCGCTTTACTAGCAATCTCCCTCCTTGGAGAATCAGCACCTTTAACCTCCTGTTCCATACAGGTTGCAATTTGTCCTGAGGATGTACGGGAAGAGGGGGAACCAATGAGAGACTAGCTCTAGGTGCTGGGACCGGCACAGGTCACTCTATTTTCCCATCAGGAAGAAGAATTAACCACAGGCTCAGTCTGCCGCCTGGAACCAGAATAGGGCCTGAAGCAATCCGGCGCTTTTGCGGCCAGCTCCCAAAAAAGCGAGTTGAAAAATGGAGCTCAGGGGCACTGCAATTCACAAACCTGCAGAGTTATAAATGTTAACTCTCGTCCACAAATAGATTGAGGGAAGGCAAAGAAGAGGAATTGAAAGCAAGGCAGAATTGCAGGAAACAGATTTCAGGAGGTAGATTCGAATCGCCTTTAAAGCACAGGAAAAGCGGCAAAACCTCGACAATGATGCCCTTGGCCAAAAAGGGCGTATGCGTTTTTTCCTGAATATATTCAGGAAAAAACGCATACGCCCTTTTTGGCCAACCAAGCAACCTGGAAAGGCAAATCAGCGCTACAAAGACGTCTCGCTTCCCATCGGTCAAAAGGGCCATGCTGAATAAAGTGTCAAAACCAGAAATGCAGGGCAGGCCATGGAGAAACGGGAGCCTTGCCACGCTGATGGGCGGGATGTAAATTGGCAACAGCCACTCTGGAGAAGTGTACGGTGTGTCCTGAAACATCTACAAAGCTCAGCTTAGAGAGCATAGGGCACTTCCACTCATGGGCGTATAAATTGGGAACACTAAAAATCAGCAAGAAACAGGCACCCCAAAGTTTAGGGCTGCTCTGTTGACAAGAACCTCCACTTCGTTACACCTTAAATATCCCAGGAAAGAGAAAAATGGATAAAGAAGTTGTGGTCCTTATGTACAATGGAATATCACTCAGCCATGAAATCAACGTCAAAAGGCTAGTAGCAGCATGATGAGTGGATTTAGGTACGACCATTCTAAGTGAAATAAGTCACACAGAAAAAGACACTTATCATAAGATATCACTTATAGAGGGAATGTAAAAACCGCTACCCTTGAACTGAATTACAAAACAGAACAGAGTCACACGTTTAGAAAACACACTATGGCTGCCTAACGGGAAAGGTGAGGTGGAGTGATGCATAAAACAAGGGTTTCAAATTAGCTCAGATACCGTTCCATAAACCCAATATGTAATAGACAAGACCTACTCTTTGCTCAGTGAACTGGACTCAACACCCCCTATTCACCGCCCAAGAATATATCTGACTAGCAAGAATCTTAAAACCTGTGTAATGATATCTCTCTGTAAGTCAGTCAAGTGGGTGTAAAGCGGCATAAACACAGCAGTGAAAAGCAGCTAAACCCCATTATAAAAATCAATTGCTTTTAAAAACCCGTGAAACAAAGACAGTGAAAGAGAGAGAAATTCTGACAAAATTCGTTCAGAGGCTGTGATGCCACCTGGATTGACCATATCTAGACCCACAGCTGATTGAGACAGAAGGGTGGACACTCTTGGGGCTGAGAGTTTGGGTGAGTTTGGGTGAGCAAACGCAGACCCTTTAAAGTAATACTGCGTGGTACCCATCCCATGGGTCCCAAATCTCCAGGTTCAAGGGCATCTTCCTACATCGAAACCATGCATGAGAAACCCAGAAGAAGGTACACCATGTGAACGGGAAAGGTTTGTAAAACGCACCTCATTTCTCATCTCCTTGTGCTCGGGTTTGCCATTCCAGCCGCTTTACTAGCAATCTCCCTCCTTGGAGAATCAGCACCTTTAACCTCCTGTTCCATACAGGTTTCAATTTGTCCTGAGGATGTACGGAAAGAGGGGGAACCAATGAGAGACTAGCTCTAGGTGCTGGGACCGGCACAGGTCACTCTATTTTCCCATCAGGAAGAAGAATTAACCACAGGCTCAGTCTGCCGCCTGGAACCAGAATAGGGCCTGAAGCAATCCGGCGCTTTTGCGGCCAGCTCCCAAAAAAGCGAGTTGAAAAATGGAGCTCAGGGGCACTGCAATTCACAAACCTGCAGAGTTATAAATGTTAACTCTCGTCCACAAATATATTGAGGGAAGGCAACGAAGAGGATTTGAAAGCAAGGCAGAATTGCAGGAAAGAGATTTCAGGAGGTAGATTCGAATCGCCTTTAAAGCACAGGAAAAGCGGCAAAACCTCGACAATGATGCCCTTGGCCAAAAAGGGCGTATGCGTTTTTTCCTGAATATATTCAGGAAAAAACGCATACGCCCTTTTTGGCCAACCAAGCAACCTGGAAAGGCAAATCAGCGCTACAAAGAAGTCTCGCTTCCCATCGGTCAAAAGGGCCATGCTGAATAAAGTGTCAAAACCAGAAATGCAGGGCAGGCCATGGAGAAACGGGAGCCTTGCTACGCTGATGGGCGGGATGTAAATTGGCAACAGCCACTCTGGAGAAGTGTACGGTGTGTCCTGAAACATCTACAAAGCTCAGCTTAGAGAGCATAGGGCACTTCCACTCATGGGCGTATAAATTGGGAACACTAAAAATCAGCAAGACACAGGCACCCCAAAGTTTAGGGCTGCTCTGTTGACAAGAACCTCCACTTCGTTACACCTTAAATATCCCAGGAAAGAGAAAAATGGATAAAGAAATTGTGGTCCTTATGTACAATGGAATATCACTCTGCCATGAAATCAACGTCAAAAGGCTAGTAGCAGCATGATGAGTGGATTTAGGTACGACCATTCTAAGTGAAATAAGTCACACAGAAAAAGACACTTATCATAAGATATCACTTATAGAGGGAATGTAAAAACCGCTACCCTTGAACTGAATTACAAAACAGAACAGAGTCACACGTTTAGAAAACACACTATGGCTGCCTAACGGGAAAGGTGAGGTGGAGTGATGCATAAAACAAGGGTTTCAAATTAGCTCAGATACCGTTCCATAAACCCAATATGTAATAGACAAGACCTACTCCTTGCTCAGTGAACTGGACTCAACACCCCCTATTCACCGCCCAAGAATATATCTGACTAGCAAGAATCTTAAAACCTGTGTATTGACATCTCTCTGTAAGTCAGTCAAGTGGGTGTAAAGCGGCATAAACACAGCAGTGAAAAGCAGCTAAACCCCATTATAAAAATCAATTACTTTTAAAAACCCGTGAAACAAAGACAGTGAAAGAGAGAGAAATTCTGACAAAATTCGTTCAGGGGCTGTGATGCCACCTGGATTGACCATATCTAGACCCACAGCTGATTGAGACAGAAGGGTGGACACTCTTGGGGCTGAGAGTTTGGTTGAGTTTGGGTGAGCAAACGCAGACCCTTTAAAGTAATACTGCGTGGTACCCATCCCATGGGTCCCAAATCTCCAGGTTCAAGGGCATCTTCCTACATCGAAACCATGCATGAGAAACCCAGAAGAAGGTACACCGTGTGAACGGGAAAGGTTTGTAAAACGCACCTCATTTCTCATCTCCTTGTGCTCGGGTTCGCCATTCCAGCCGCTTTACTAGCAATCTCCCTCCTTGGAGAATCAGCACCTTTAACCTCCTGTTCCATACAGGTTTCAATTTGTCCTGAGGATGTACGGGAAGAGGGGGAACCAATGAGAGACTAGCTCTAGGTGCTGGGACCGGCACAGGTCACTCTATTTTCCCATCAGGAAGAAGAATTAACCACAGGCTCAGTCTGCCGCCTGGAACCAGAATAGGGCCTGAAGCAATCCTGCGCTTTTGCGGCTAACTCCCAAAAAAGTGAGTTGAAAAATGGAGCTCAGGGGCACTGCAATTCACAAACCTGCAGAGTTATAAATGTTAACTCTCGTCCACAAATAGATTGAGGGAAGGCAAAGAAGAGGATTTGAAAGCAAGGCAGAATTGCAGGAAAGAGATTTCAGGAGGTAGATTCGAATCGCCTTTAAAGCACAGGAAAAGCGGCAAAACCTCGACAATGATGCCCTTGGCCAAAAAGGGCGTATGCGTTTTTTCCTGAATATATTCAGGAAAAAACGCATACGCCCTTTTTGGCCATCCAAGCAACCTGGAAAGGCAAATCAGCGCTACAAAGAAGTCTCGCTTCCCATCGGTCAAAAGGGCCATGCTGAATAAAGTGTCAAAACCAGAAATGCAGGACAGGCCATGGAGAAACGGGAGCCTTGCTACGCTGATGGGCGGGATGTAAATTGGCAACAGCCACTCTGGAGAAGTGTACGGTGTGTCCTGAAATATCTACAAAGCTCAGCTTAGAGAGCATAGGGCACTTCCACTCATGGGCGTATAAATTGGGAACACTAAAAATCAGCAAGACACAGGCACCCCAAAGTTTAGGGCTGCTCTGTTGACAAGAACCTCCACTTCGTTACACCTTAAATATCCCAGGAAAGAGAAAAATGGATAAAGAAGTTGTGGTCCTTATGTACAATGGAATATCACTCAGCCATGAAATCAACGTCAAAAGGCTAGTAGCAGCATGATGAGTGGATTTAGGTACGACCATTCTAAGTGAAATAAGTCACACAGAAAAAGACACTTATCATAAGATATCACTTATAGAGGGAATGTAAAAACCGCTACCCTTGAACTGAATTACAAAACAGAACAGAGTCACACGT
The DNA here is from genome assembly GCF_028021215.1 of Eschrichtius robustus. Taxonomy (NCBI): domain Eukaryota; kingdom Metazoa; phylum Chordata; class Mammalia; order Artiodactyla; family Eschrichtiidae; genus Eschrichtius; species Eschrichtius robustus. Next base: position 70,410 of record NW_027175566.1, read on the forward strand.
TTAGAAAACACACTATGGCTGCCTAACGGGAAAGGTGAGGTGGAGTGATGCATAAAACAAGGGTTTCAAATTAGCTCAGATACCGTTCCATAAACCCAATATGTAATAGACAAGACCTACTCCTTGCTCAGTGAACTGGACTCAATACCCCCTATTCACCGCCCAAGAATATATCTGACTAGCAAGAATCTTAAAACCTGTGTATTGATATCTCTCTGTAAGTCAGTCAAGTGGGTGTAAAGCGGCATAAACACAGCAGTGAAAAGCAGCTAAACCCCATTATAAAAATCAATTACTTTTAAAAACCCGTGAAACAAAGACAGTGAAAGAGAGAGAAATTCTGACAAAATTCGTTCAGGGGCTGTGATGCCACCTGGATTGACCATATCTAGACCCACAGCTGATTGAGACAGAAGGGTGGACACTCTTGGGGCTGAGAGGTTGGGTGAGTTTGGGTGAGCACACGCAGACCCTTTAAAGTAATACTGCGTGGTACCCATCCCATGGGTCCCAAATCTCCAGGTTCAAGGGCATCTTCCTACATCGAAACCATGCATGAGAAACCCAGAAGAAGGTACACCATGTGAACGGGAAAGGTTTGTAAAACGCACCTCATTTCTCATCTCCTTGTGCTCGGGTTCGCCATTCCAGCCGCTTTACTAGCAATCTCCCTCCTTGGAGAATCAGCACCTTTAACCTCCTGTTCCATACAGGTTTCAATTTGTTCTGAGGATGTACGCAAAGAGGGGGAACCAATGAGAGACTAGCTCTAGGTGCTGGGACCGGCACAGGTCACTCTATTTTCCCATCAGGAAGAAGAATTAACCACAGGCTCAGTCTGCCGCCTGGAACCAGAATAGGGCCTGAAGCAATCCGGCGCTTTTGCGGCCAGCTCCCAAAAAAGCGAGTTGAAAAATGGAGCTCAGGGGCACTGCAATTCACAAACCTGCAGACTTATAAATGATAACTCTCGTCCACAAATAGATTGAGGGAAGGCAAAGAAGAGGAATTGAAAGCAAGGCAGAATTGCAGGAAAGAGATTTCAGGAGGTAGATTCGAATCGCCTTTAAAGCACAGGAAAAGCGGCAAAACCTCGACAATGATGCCCTTGGCCAAAAAGGGCGTATGCGTTTTTTCCTGAATATATTCAGGAAAAAACGCATACGCCCTTTTTGGCCAACCAAGCAACCTGGAAAGGCAAATCAGCGCTACAAAGAAGTCTCGCTTCCCATCGGTCAAAAGGGCCATGCTGAATAAAGTGTCAAAACCAGAAATGCAGGGCAGGCCATGGAGAAACGGGAGCCTTGCCACGCTGATGGGCGGGATGTAAATTGGCAACAGCCACTCTGGAGAAGTGTACGGTGTGTCCTGAAACATCTACAAAGCTCAGCTTAGAGAGCATAGGGCACTTCCACTCATGGGCGTATAAATTGGGAACACTAAAAATCAGCAAGACACAGGCACCCCAAAGTTTAGGGCTGCTCTGTTGACAAGAACCTCCACTTCGTTACACCTTAAATATCCCAGGAAAGAGAAAAATGGATAAAGAAGTTGTGGTCCTTATGTACAATGGAATATCACTCAGCCATGAAATCAACGTCAAAAGGCTAGTAGCAGCATGATGAGTGGATTTAGGTACGACGATTCTAAGTGAAATAAGTCACACAGAAAAAGACACTTATCATAAGATATCACTTATAGAGGGAATGTAAAAACCGCTACCCTTGAACTGAATTACAAAACAGAACAGAGTCACACGTTTAGAAAACACACTATGGCTGCCTAACGGGAAAGGTGAGGTGGAGTGATGCATAAAACAAGGGTTTCAAATTAGCTCAGATACCGTTCCATAAACCCAATATGTAATAGACAAGACCTACTCTTTGCTCAGTGAACTGGACTCAACACCCCCTATTCACCGCCCAAGAATATATCTGACTAGCAAGAATCTTAAAACCTGTGTAATGATATCTCTCTGTAAGTCAGTCAAGTGGGTGTAAAGCGGCATAAACACAGCAGTGAAAAGCAGCTAAACCCCATTATAAAAATCAATTGCTTTTAAAAACCCGTGAAACAAAGACAGTGAAAGAGAGAGAAATTCTGACAAAATTCGTTCAGAGGCTGTGATGCCACCTGGATTGACCATATCTAGACCCACAGCTGATTGAGACAGAAGGGTGGACACTCTTGGGGCTGAGAGTTTGGGTGAGTTTGGGTGAGCAAACGCAGACCCTTTAAAGTAATACTGCGTGGTACCCATCCCATGGGTCCCAAATCTCCAGGTTCAAGGGCATCTTCCTACATCGAAACCATGCATGAGAAACCCAGAAGAAGGTACACCATGTGAACGGGAAAGGTTTGTAAAACGCACCTCATTTCTCATCTCCTTGTGCTCGGGTTTGCCATTCCAGCCGCTTTACTAGCAATCTCCCTCCTTGGAGAATCAGCACCTTTAACCTCCTGTTCCATACAGGTTTCAATTTGTCCTGAGGATGTACGGAAAGAGGGGGAACCAATGAGAGACTAGCTCTAGGTGCTGGGACCGGCACAGGTCACTCTATTTTCCCATCAGGAAGAAGAATTAACCACAGGCTCAGTCTGCCGCCTGGAACCAGAATAGGGCCTGAAGCAATCCGGCGCTTTTGCGGCCAGCTCCCAAAAAAGCGAGTTGAAAAATGGAGCTCAGGGGCACTGCAATTCACAAACCTGCAGAGTTATAAATGTTAACTCTCGTCCACAAATATATTGAGGGAAGGCAACGAAGAGGATTTGAAAGCAAGGCAGAATTGCAGGAAAGAGATTTCAGGAGGTAGATTCGAATCGCCTTTAAAGCACAGGAAAAGCGGCAAAACCTCGACAATGATGCCCTTGGCCAAAAAGGGCGTATGCGTTTTTTCCTGAATATATTCAGGAAAAAACGCATACGCCCTTTTTGGCCAACCAAGCAACCTGGAAAGGCAAATCAGCGCTACAAAGAAGTCTCGCTTCCCATCGGTCAAAAGGGCCATGCTGAATAAAGTGTCAAAACCAGAAATGCAGGGCAGGCCATGGAGAAACGGGAGCCTTGCTACGCTGATGGGCGGGATGTAAATTGGCAACAGCCACTCTGGAGAAGTGTACGGTGTGTCCTGAAACATCTACAAAGCTCAGCTTAGAGAGCATAGGGCACTTCCACTCATGGGCGTATAAATTGGGAACACTAAAAATCAGCAAGACACAGGCACCCCAAAGTTTAGGGCTGCTCTGTTGACAAGAACCTCCACTTCGTTACACCTTAAATATCCCAGGAAAGAGAAAAATGGATAAAGAAATTGTGGTCCTTATGTACAATGGAATATCACTCTGCCATGAAATCAACGTCAAAAGGCTAGTAGCAGCATGATGAGTGGATTTAGGTACGACCATTCTAAGTGAAATAAGTCACACAGAAAAAGACACTTATCATAAGATATCACTTATAGAGGGAATGTAAAAACCGCTACCCTTGAACTGAATTACAAAACAGAACAGAGTCACACGTTTAGAAAACACACTATGGCTGCCTAACGGGAAAGGTGAGGTGGAGTGATGCATAAAACAAGGGTTTCAAATTAGCTCAGATACCGTTCCATAAACCCAATATGTAATAGACAAGACCTACTCCTTGCTCAGTGAACTGGACTCAACACCCCCTATTCACCGCCCAAGAATATATCTGACTAGCAAGAATCTTAAAACCTGTGTATTGACATCTCTCTGTAAGTCAGTCAAGTGGGTGTAAAGCGGCATAAACACAGCAGTGAAAAGCAGCTAAACCCCATTATAAAAATCAATTACTTTTAAAAACCCGTGAAACAAAGACAGTGAAAGAGAGAGAAATTCTGACAAAATTCGTTCAGGGGCTGTGATGCCACCTGGATTGACCATATCTAGACCCACAGCTGATTGAGACAGAAGGGTGGACACTCTTGGGGCTGAGAGTTTGGTTGAGTTTGGGTGAGCAAACGCAGACCCTTTAAAGTAATACTGCGTGGTACCCATCCCATGGGTCCCAAATCTCCAGGTTCAAGGGCATCTTCCTACATCGAAACCATGCATGAGAAACCCAGAAGAAGGTACACCGTGTGAACGGGAAAGGTTTGTAAAACGCACCTCATTTCTCATCTCCTTGTGCTCGGGTTCGCCATTCCAGCCGCTTTACTAGCAATCTCCCTCCTTGGAGAATCAGCACCTTTAACCTCCTGTTCCATACAGGTTTCAATTTGTCCTGAGGATGTACGGGAAGAGGGGGAACCAATGAGAGACTAGCTCTAGGTGCTGGGACCGGCACAGGTCACTCTATTTTCCCATCAGGAAGAAGAATTAACCACAGGCTCAGTCTGCCGCCTGGAACCAGAATAGGGCCTGAAGCAATCCTGCGCTTTTGCGGCTAACTCCCAAAAAAGTGAGTTGAAAAATGGAGCTCAGGGGCACTGCAATTCACAAACCTGCAGAGTTATAAATGTTAACTCTCGTCCACAAATAGATTGAGGGAAGGCAAAGAAGAGGATTTGAAAGCAAGGCAGAATTGCAGGAAAGAGATTTCAGGAGGTAGATTCGAATCGCCTTTAAAGCACAGGAAAAGCGGCAAAACCTCGACAATGATGCCCTTGGCCAAAAAGGGCGTATGCGTTTTTTCCTGAATATATTCAGGAAAAAACGCATACGCCCTTTTTGGCCATCCAAGCAACCTGGAAAGGCAAATCAGCGCTACAAAGAAGTCTCGCTTCCCATCGGTCAAAAGGGCCATGCTGAATAAAGTGTCAAAACCAGAAATGCAGGACAGGCCATGGAGAAACGGGAGCCTTGCTACGCTGATGGGCGGGATGTAAATTGGCAACAGCCACTCTGGAGAAGTGTACGGTGTGTCCTGAAATATCTACAAAGCTCAGCTTAGAGAGCATAGGGCACTTCCACTCATGGGCGTATAAATTGGGAACACTAAAAATCAGCAAGACACAGGCACCCCAAAGTTTAGGGCTGCTCTGTTGACAAGAACCTCCACTTCGTTACACCTTAAATATCCCAGGAAAGAGAAAAATGGATAAAGAAGTTGTGGTCCTTATGTACAATGGAATATCACTCAGCCATGAAATCAACGTCAAAAGGCTAGTAGCAGCATGATGAGTGGATTTAGGTACGACCATTCTAAGTGAAATAAGTCACACAGAAAAAGACACTTATCATAAGATATCACTTATAGAGGGAATGTAAAAACCGCTACCCTTGAACTGAATTACAAAACAGAACAGAGTCACACGTTTAGAAAACACACTATGGCTGCCTAACGGGAAAGGTGAGGTGGAGTGATGCATAAAACAAGGGTTTCAAATTAGCTCAGATACCGTTCCATAAACCCAATATGTAATAGACAAGACCTACTCCTTGCTCAGTGAACTGGACTCAATACCCCCTATTCACCGCCCAAGAATATATCTGACTAGCAAGAATCTTAAAACCTGTGTATTGATATCTCTCTGTAAGTCAGTCAAGTGGGTGTAAAGCGGCATAAACACAGCAGTGAAAAGCAGCTAAACCCCATTATAAAAATCAATTACTTTTAAAAACCCGTGAAACAAAGACAGTGAAAGAGAGAGAAATTCTGACAAAATTCGTTCAGGGGCTGTGATGCCACCTGGATTGACCATATCTAGACCCACAGCTGATTGAGACAGAAGGGTGGACACTCTTGGGGCTGAGAGGTTGGGTGAGTTTGGGTGAGCACACGCAGACCCTTTAAAGTAATACTGCGTGGTACCCATCCCATGGGTCCCAAATCTCCAGGTTCAAGGGCATCTTCCTACATCGAAACCATGCATGAGAAACCCAGAAGAAGGTACACCATGTGAACGGGAAAGGTTTGTAAAACGCACCTCATTTCTCATCTCCTTGTGCTCGGGTTCGCCATTCCAGCCGCTTTACTAGCAATCTCCCTCCTTGGAGAATCAGCACCTTTAACCTCCTGTTCCATACAGGTTTCAATTTGTTCTGAGGATGTACGCAAAGAGGGGGAACCAATGAGAGACTAGCTCTAGGTGCTGGGACCGGCACAGGTCACTCTATTTTCCCATCAGGAAGAAGAATTAACCACAGGCTCAGTCTGCCGCCTGGAACCAGAATAGGGCCTGAAGCAATCCGGCGCTTTTGCGGCCAGCTCCCAAAAAAGCGAGTTGAAAAATGGAGCTCAGGGGCACTGCAATTCACAAACCTGCAGAGTTATAAATGTTAACTCTCGTCCACAAATAGATTGAGGGAAGGCAAAGAAGAGGAATTGAAAGCAAGGCAGAATTGCAGGAAACAGATTTCAGGAGGTAGATTCGAATCGCCTTTAAAGCACAGGAAAAGCGGCAAAACCTCGACAATGATGCCCTTGGCCAAAAAGGGCGTATGCGTTTTTTCCTGAATATATTCAGGAAAAAACGCATACGCCCTTTTTGGCCAACCAAGCAACCTGGAAAGGCAAATCAGCGCTACAAAGAAGTCTCGCTTCCCATCGGTCAAAAGGGCCATGCTGAATAAAGTGTCAAAACCAGAAATGCAGGGCAGGCCATGGAGAAACGGGAGCCTTGCCACGCTGATGGGCGGGATGTAAATTGGCAACAGCCACTCTGGAGAAGTGTACGGTGTGTCCTGAAACATCTACAAAGCTCAGCTTAGAGAGCATAGGGCACTTCCACTCATGGGCGTATAAATTGGGAACACTAAAAATCAGCAAGACACAGGCACCCCAAAGTTTAGGGCTGCTCTGTTGACAAGAACCTCCACTTCGTTACACCTTAAATATCCCAGGAAAGAGAAAAATGGATAAAGAAGTTGTGGTCCTTATGTACAATGGAATATCACTCAGCCATGAAATCAACGTCAAAAGGCTAGTAGCAGCATGATGAGTGGATTTAGGTACGACCATTCTAAGTGAAATAAGTCACACAGAAAAAGACACTTATCATAAGATATCACTTATAGAGGGAATGTAAAAACCGCTACCCTTGAACTGAATTACAAAACAGAACAGAGTCACACGTTTAGAAAACACACTATGGCTGCCTAACGGGAAAGGTGAGGTGGAGTGATGCATAAAACAAGGGTTTCAAATTAGCTCAGATACCGTTCCATAAACCCAATATGTAATAGACAAGACCTACTCTTTGCTCAGTGAACTGGACTCAACACCCCCTATTCACCGCCCAAGAATATATCTGACTAGCAAGAATCTTAAAACCTGTGTAATGATATCTCTCTGTAAGTCAGTCAAGTGGGTGTAAAGCGGCATAAACACAGCAGTGAAAAGCAGCTAAACCCCATTATAAAAATCAATTGCTTTTAAAAACCCGTGAAACAAAGACAGTGAAAGAGAGAGAAATTCTGACAAAATTCGTTCAGAGGCTGTGATGCCACCTGGATTGACCATATCTAGACCCACAGCTGATTGAGACAGAAGGGTGGACACTCTTGGGGCTGAGAGGTTGGGTGAGTTTGGGTGAGCAAACGCAGACCCTTTAAAGTAATACTGCGTGGTACCCATCCCATGGGTCCCAAATCTCCAGGTTCAAGGGCATCTTCCTACATCGAAACCATGCATGAGAAACCCAGAAGAAGGTACACCATGTGAACGGGAAAGGTTTGTAAAACGCACCTCATTTCTCATCTCCTTGTGCTCGGGTTTGCCATTCCAGCCGCTTTACTAGCAATCTCCCTCCTTGGAGAATCAGCACCTTTAACCTCCTGTTCCATACAGGTTTCAATTTGTCCTGAGGATGTACGGAAAGAGGGGGAACCAATGAGAGACTAGCTCTAGGTGCTGGGACCGGCACAGGTCACTCTATTTTCCCATCAGGAAGAAGAATTAACCACAGGCTCAGTCTGCCGCCTGGAACCAGAATAGGGCCTGAAGCAATCCGGCGCTTTTGCGGCCAGCTCCCAAAAAAGCGAGTTGAAAAATGGAGCTCAGGGGCACTGCAATTCACAAACCTGCAGAGTTATAAATGTTAACTCTCGTCCACAAATAGATTGAGGGAAGGCAAAGAAGAGGATTTGAAAGCAAGGCAGAATTGCAGGAAAGAGATTTCAGGAGGTAGATTCGAATCGCCTTTAAAGCACAGGAAAAGCGGCAAAACCTCGACAATGATGCCCTTGGCCAAAAAGGGCGTATGCGTTTTTTCCTGAATATATTCAGGAAAAAACGCATACGCCCTTTTTGGCCAACCAAGCAACCTGGAAAGGCAAATCAGCGCTACAAAGAAGTCTCGCTTCCCATCGGTCAAAAGGGCCATGCTGAATAAAGTGTCAAAACCAGAAATGCAGGACAGGCCATGGAGAAACGGGAGCCTTGCTACGCTGATGGGCGGGATGTAATTTCGCAACAGCCACTCTGGAGAAGTGTACGGTGTGTCCTGAAATATCTACAAAGCTCAGCTTAGAGAGCATAGGGCACTTCCACTCATGGGCGTATAAATTGGGAACACTAAAAATCAGCAAGACACAGGCACCCCAAAGTTTAGGGCTGCTCTGTTGACAAGAACCTCCACTTCGTTACACCTTAAATATCCCAGGAAAGAGAAAAATGGATAAAGAAGTTGTGGTCCTTATGTACAATGGAATATCACTCAGCCATGAAATCAACGTCAAAAGGCTAGTAGCAGCATGATGAGTGGATTTAGGTACGACGATTCTAAGTGAAATAAGTCACACAGAAAAAGACACTTATCATAAGATATCACTTATAGAGGGAATGTAAAAACCGCTACCCTTGAACTGAATTACAAAACAGAACAGAGTCACACGTTTAGAAAACACACTATGGCTGCCTAACGGGAAAGGTGAGGTGGAGTGATGCATAAAACAAGGGTTTCAAATTAGCTCAGATACCGTTCCATAAACCCAATATGTAATAGACAAGACCTACTCCTTGCTCAGTGAACTGGACTCAATACCCCCTATTCACCGCCCAAGAATATATCTGACTAGCAAGAATCTTAAAACCTGTGTATTGATATCTCTCTGTAAGTCAGTCAAGTGGGTGTAAAGCGGCATAAACACAGCAGTGAAAAGCAGCTAAACCCCATTATAAAAATCAATTACTTTTAAAAACCCGTGAAACAAAGACAGTGAAAGAGAGAGAAATTCTGACAAAATTCGTTCAGGGGCTGTGATGCCACCTGGATTGACCATATCTAGACCCACAGCTGATTGAGACAGAAGGGTGGACACTCTTGGGGCTGAGAGGTTGGGTGAGTTTGGGTGAGCACACGCAGACCCTTTAAAGTAATACTGCGTGGTACCCATCCCATGGGTCCCAAATCTCCAGGTTCAAGGGCATCTTCCTACATCGAAACCATGCATGAGAAACCCAGAAGAAGGTACACCATGTGAACGGGAAAGGTTTGTAAAACGCACCTCATTTCTCATCTCCTTGTGCTCGGGTTCGCCATTCCAGCCGCTTTACTAGCAATCTCCCTCCTTGGAGAATCAGCACCTTTAACCTCCTGTTCCATACAGGTTTCAATTTGTCCTGAGGATGTACGCAAAGAGGGGGAACCAATGAGAGACTAGCTCTAGGTGCTGGGACCGGCACAGGTCACTCTATTTTCCCATCAGGAAGAAGAATTAACCACAGGCTCAGTCTGCCGCCTGGAACCAGAATAGGGCCTGAAGCAATCCGGCGCTTTTGCGGCCAGCTCCCAAAAAAGCGAGTTGAAAAATGGAGCTCAGGGGCACTGCAATTCACAAACCTGCAGAGTTATAAATGTTAACTCTCGTCCACAAATATATTGAGGGAAGGCAACGAAGAGGATTTGAAAGCAAGGCAGAATTGCAGGAAACAGATTTCAGGAGGTAGATTCGAATCGCCTTTAAAGCACAGGAAAAGCGGCAAAACCTCGACAATGATGCCCTTGGCCAAAAAGGGCGTATGCGTTTTTTCCTGAATGTGTTCAGGAAAAAACGCATACGCCCTTTTTGGCCAACCAAGCAACCTGGAAAGGCAAATCAGCGCTACAAAGAAGTCTCGCTTCCCATCGGTCAAAAGGGCCATGCTGAATAAAGTGTCAAAACCAGAAATGCAGGGCAGGCCATGGAGAAACGGGAGCCTTGCCACGCTGATGGGCGGGATGTAAATTGGCAACAGCCACTCTGGAGAAGTGTACGGTGTGTCCTGAAACATCTACAAAGCTCAGCTTAGAGAGCATAGGGCACTTCCACTCATGGGCGTATAAATTGGGAACACTAAAAATCAGCAAGAAACAGGCACCCCAAAGTTTAGGGCTGCTCTGTTGACAAGAACCTCCACTTCGTTACACCTTAAATATCCCAGGAAAGAGAAAAATGGATAAAGAAGTTGTGGTCCTTATGTACAATGGAATATCACTCAGCCATGAAATCAACGTCAAAAGGCTAGTAGCAGCATGATGAGTGGATTTAGGTACGACCATTCTAAGTGAAATAAGTCACACAGAAAAAGACACTTATCATAAGATATCACTTATAGAGGGAATGTAAAAACCGCTACCCTTGAACTGAATTACAAAACAGAACAGAGTCACACGTTTAGAAAACACACTATGGCTGCCTAACGGGAAAGGTGAGGTGGAGTGATGCATAAAACAAGGGTTTCAAATTAGCTCAGATACCGTTCCATAAACCCAATATGTAATAGACAAGACCTACTCTTTGCTCAGTGAACTGGACTCAACACCCCCTATTCACCGCCCAAGAATATATCTGACTAGCAAGAATCTTAAAACCTGTGTAATGATATCTCTCTGTAAGTCAGTCAAGTGGGTGTAAAGCGGCATAAACACAGCAGTGAAAAGCAGCTAAACCCCATTATAAAAATCAATTGCTTTTAAAAACCCGTGAAACAAAGACAGTGAAAGAGAGAGAAATTCTGACAAAATTCGTTCAGAGGCTGTGATGCCACCTGGATTGACCATATCTAGACCCACAGCTGATTGAGACAGAAGGGTGGACACTCTTGGGGCTGAGAGGTTGGGTGAGTTTGGGTGAGCAAACGCAGACCCTTTAAAGTAATACTGCGTGGTACCCATCCCATGGGTCCCAAATCTCCAGGTTCAAGGGCATCTTCCTACATCGAAACCATGCATGAGAAACCCAGAAGAAGGTACACCATGTGAACGGGAAAGGTTTGTAAAACGCACCTCATTTCTCATCTCCTTGTGCTCGGGTTCGCCATTCCAGCCGCTTTACTAGCAATCTCCCTCCTTGGAGAATCAGCACCTTTAACCTCCTGTTCCATACAGGTTTCAATTTGTCCTGAGGATGTACGGAAAGAGGGGGAACCAATGAGAGACTAGCTCTAGGTGCTGGGACCGGCACAGGTCACTCTATTTTCCCATCAGGAAGAAGAATTAACCACAGGCTCAGTCTGCCGCCTGGAACCAGAATAGGGCCTGAAGCAATCCGGCGCTTTTGCGGCCAGCTCCCAAAAAAGCGAGTTGAAAAATGGAGCTCAGGGGCACTGCAATTCACAAACCTGCAGAGTTATAAATGTTAACTCTCGTCCACAAATATATTGAGGGAAGGCAACGAAGAGGATTTGAAAGCAAGGCAGAATTGCAGGAAAGAGATTTCAGGAGGTAGATTCGAATCGCCTTTAAAGCACAGGAAAAGCGGCAAAACCTCGACAATGATGCCCTTGGCCAAAAAGGGCGTATGCGTTTTTTCCTGAATATATTCAGGAAAAAACGCATACGCCCTTTTTGGCCAACCAAGCAACCTGGAAAGGCAAATCAGCGCTACAAAGACGTCTCGCTTCCCATCGGTCAAAAGGGCCATGCTGAATAAAGTGTCAAAACCAGAAATGCAGGGCAGGCCATGGAGAAACGGGAGCCTTGCCACGCTGATGGGCGGGATGTAAATTGGCAACAGCCACTCTGGAGAAGTGTACGGTGTGTCCTGAAACATCTACAAAGCTCAGCTTAGAGAGCATAGGGCACTTCCACTCATGGGCGTATAAATTGGGAACACTAAAAATCAGCAAGAAACAGGCACCCCAAAGTTTAGGGCTGCTCTGTTGACAAGAACCTCCACTTCGTTACACCTTAAATATCCCAGGAAAGAGAAAAATGGATAAAGAAGTTGTGGTCCTTATGTACAATGGAATATCACTCAGCCATGAAATCAACGTCAAAAGGCTAGTAGCAGCATGATGAGTGGATTTAGGTACGACCATTCTAAGTGAAATAAGTCACACAGAAAAAGACACTTATCATAAGATATCACTTATAGAGGGAATGTAAAAACCGCTACCCTTGAACTGAATTACAAAACAGAACAGAGTCACACGTTTAGAAAACACACTATGGCTGCCTAACGGGAAAGGTGAGGTGGAGTGATGCATAAAACAAGGGTTTCAAATTAGCTCAGATACCGTTCCATAAACCCAATATGTAATAGACAAGACCTACTCCTTGCTCAGTGAACTGGACTCAACACCCCCTATTCACCGCCCAAGAATATATCTGACTAGCAAGAATCTTAAAACCTGTGTATTGATATCTCTCTGTAAGTCAGTCAAGTGGGTGTAAAGCGGCATAAACACAGCAGTGAAAAGCAGCTAAACCCCATTATAAAAATCAATTACTTTTAAAAACCCGTGAAACAAAGACAGTGAAAGAGAGAGAAATTCTGACAAAATTCGTTCAGGGGCTGTGATGCCACCTGGATTGACCATATCTAGACCCACAGCTGATTGAGACAGAAGGGTGGACACTCTTGGGGCTGAGAGGTTGGGTGAGTTTGGGTGAGCAAACGCAGACCCTTTAAAGTAATACTGCGTGGTACCCATCCCATGGGTCCCAAATCTCCAGGTTCAAGGGCATCTTCCTACATCGAAACCATGCATGAGAAACCCAGAAGAAGGTACACCGTGTGAACGGGAAAGGTTTGTAAAACGCACCTCATTTCTCATCTCCTTGTGCTCGGGTTCGCCATTCCAGCCGCTTTACTAGCAATCTCCCTCCTTGGAGAATCAGCACCTTTAACCTCCTGTTCCATACAGGTTGCAATTTGTCCTGAGGATGTACGGGAAGAGGGGGAACCAATGAGAGACTAGCTCTAGGTGCTGGGACCGGCACAGGTCACTCTATTTTCCCATCAGGAAGAAGAATTAACCACAGGCTCAGTCTGCCGCCTGGAACCAGAATAGGGCCTGAAGCAATCCGGCGCTTTTGCGGCCAGCTCCCAAAAAAGCGAGTTGAAAAATGGAGCTCAGGGGCACTGCAATTCACAAACCTGCAGAGTTATAAATGTTAACTCTCGTCCACAAATAGATTGAGGGAAGGCAAAGAAGAGGAATTGAAAGCAAGGCAGAATTGCAGGAAACAGATTTCAGGAGGTAGATTCGAATCGCCTTTAAAGCACAGGAAAAGCGGCAAAACCTCGACAATGATGCCCTTGGCCAAAAAGGGCGTATGCGTTTTTTCCTGAATATATTCAGGAAAAAACGCATACGCCCTTTTTGGCCAACCAAGCAACCTGGAAAGGCAAATCAGCGCTACAAAGAAGTCTCGCTTCCCATCGGTCAAAAGGGCCATGCTGAATAAAGTGTCAAAACCAGAAATGCAGGGCAGGCCATGGAGAAACGGGAGCCTTGCCACGCTGATGGGCGGGATGTAAATTGGCAACAGCCACTCTGGAGAAGTGTACGGTGTGTCCTGAAACATCTACAAAGCTCAGCTTAGAGAGCATAGGGCACTTCCACTCATGGGCGTATAAATTGGGAACACTAAAAATCAGCAAGACACAGGCACCCCAAAGTTTAGGGCTGCTCTGTTGACAAGAACCTCCACTTCGTTACACCTTAAATATCCCAGGAAAGAGAAAAATGGATAAAGAAGTTGTGGTCCTTATGTACAATGGAATATCACTCAGCCATGAAATCAACGTCAAAAGGCTAGTAGCAGCATGATGAGTGGATTTAGGTACGACCATTCTAAGTGAAATAAGTCACACAGAAAAAGACACTTATCATAAGATATCACTTATAGAGGGAATGTAAAAACCGCTACCCTTGAACTGAATTACAAAACAGAACAGAGTCACACGTTTAGAAAACACACTATGGCTGCCTAACGGGAAAGGTGAGGTGGAGTGATGCATAAAACAAGGGTTTCAAATTAGCTCAGATACCGTTCCATAAACCCAATATGTAATAGACAAGACCTACTCTTTGCTCAGTGAACTGGACTCAACACCCCCTATTCACCGCCCAAGAATATATCTGACTAGCAAGAATCTTAAAACCTGTGTAATGATATCTCTCTGTAAGTCAGTCAAGTGGGTGTAAAGCGGCATAAACACAGCAGTGAAAAGCAGCTAAACCCCATTATAAAAATCAATTGCTTTTAAAAACCCGTGAAACAAAGACAGTGAAAGAGAGAGAAATTCTGACAAAATTCGTTCAGAGGCTGTGATGCCACCTGGATTGACCATATCTAGACCCACAGCTGATTGAGACAGAAGGGTGGACACTCTTGGGGCTGAGAGGTTGGGTGAGTTTGGGTGAGCAAACGCAGACCCTTTAAAGTAATACTGCGTGGTACCCATCCCATGGGTCCCAAATCTCCAGGTTCAAGGGCATCTTCCTACATCGAAACCATGCATGAGAAACCCAGAAGAAGGTACACCATGTGAACGGGAAAGGTTTGTAAAACGCACCTCATTTCTCATCTCCTTGTGCTCGGGTTTGCCATTCCAGCCGCTTTACTAGCAATCTCCCTCCTTGGAGAATCAGCACCTTTAACCTCCTGTTCCATACAGGTTTCAATTTGTCCTGAGGATGTACGGAAAGAGGGGGAACCAATGAGAGACTAGCTCTAGGTGCTGGGACCGGCACAGGTCACTCTATTTTCCCATCAGGAAGAAGAATTAACCACAGGCTCAGTCTGCCGCCTGGAACCAGAATAGGGCCTGAAGCAATCCGGCGCTTTTGCGGCCAGCTCCCAAAAAAGCGAGTTGAAAAATGGAGCTCAGGGGCACTGCAATTCACAAACCTGCAGAGTTATAAATGTTAACTCTCGTCCACAAATAGATTGAGGGAAGGCAAAGAAGAGGATTTGAAAGCAAGGCAGAATTGCAGGAAAGAGATTTCAGGAGGTAGATTCGAATCGCCTTTAAAGCACAGGAAAAGCGGCAAAACCTCGACAATGATGCCCTTGGCCAAAAAGGGCGTATGCGTTTTTTCCTGAATATATTCAGGAAAAAACGCATACGCCCTTTTTGGCCAACCAAGCAACCTGGAAAGGCAAATCAGCGCTACAAAGAAGTCTCGCTTCCCATCGGTCAAAAGGGCCATGCTGAATAAAGTGTCAAAACCAGAAATGCAGGACAGGCCATGGAGAAACGGGAGCCTTGCTACGCTGATGGGCGGGATGTAATTTCGCAACAGCCACTCTGGAGAAGTGTACGGTGTGTCCTGAAATATCTACAAAGCTCAGCTTAGAGAGCATAGGGCACTTCCACTCATGGGCGTATAAATTGGGAACACTAAAAATCAGCAAGACACAGGCACCCCAAAGTTTAGGGCTGCTCTGTTGACAAGAACCTCCACTTCATTACACCTTAAATATCCCAGGAAAGAGAAAAATGGATAAAGAAGTTGTGGTCCTTATGTACAATGGAATATCACTCAGCCATGAAATCAACGTCAAAAGGCTAGTAGCAGCATGATGAGTGGATTTAGGTACGACCATTCTAAGTGAAATAAGTCACACAGAAAAAGACACTTATCATAAGATATCACTTATAGAGGGAATGTAAAAACCGCTACCCTTGAACTGAATTACAAAACAGAACAGAGTCACACGTTTAGAAAACACACTATGGCTGCCTAACGGGAAAGGTGAGGTGGAGTGATGCATAAAACAAGGGTTTCAAATTAGCTCAGATACCGTTCCATAAACCCAATATGTAATAGACAAGACCTACTCCTTGCTCAGTGAACTGGACTCAACACCCCCTATTCACCGCCCAAGAATATATCTGACTAGCAAGAATCTTAAAACCTGTGTATTGATATCTCTCTGTAAGTCAGTCAAGTGGGTGTAAAGCGGCATAAACACAGCAGTGAAAAGCAGCTAAACCCCATTATAAAAATCAATTACTTTTAAAAACCCGTGAAACAAAGACAGTGAAAGAGAGAGAAATTCTGACAAAATTCGTTCAGGGGCTGTGATGCCACCTGGATTGACCATATCTAGACCCACAGCTGATTGAGACAGAAGGGTGGACACTCTTGGGGCTGAGAGGTTGGGTGAGTTTGGGTGAGCACACGCAGACCCTTTAAAGTAATACTGCGTGGTACCCATCCCATGGGTCCCAAATCTCCAGGTTCAAGGGCATCTTCCTACATCGAAACCATGCATGAGAAACCCAGAAGAAGGTACACCATGTGAACGGGAAAGGTTTGTAAAACGCACCTCATTTCTCATCTCCTTGTGCTCGGGTTCGCCATTCCAGCCGCTTTACTAGCAATCTCCCTCCTTGGAGAATCAGCACCTTTAACCTCCTGTTCCATACAGGTTTCAATTTGTCCTGAGGATGTACGCAAAGAGGGGGAACCAATGAGAGACTAGCTCTAGGTGCTGGGACCGGCACAGGTCACTCTATTTTCCCATCAGGAAGAAGAATTAACCACAGGCTCAGTCTGCCGCCTGGAACCAGAATAGGGCCTGAAGCAATCCGGCGCTTTTGCGGCCAGCTCCCAAAAAAGCGAGTTGAAAAATGGAGCTCAGGGGCACTGCAATTCACAAACCTGCAGAGTTATAAATGTTAACTCTCGTCCACAAATATATTGAGGGAAGGCAACGAAGAGGATTTGAAAGCAAGGCAGAATTGCAGGAAACAGATTTCAGGAGGTAGATTCGAATCGCCTTTAAAGCACAGGAAAAGCGGCAAAACCTCGACAATGATGCCCTTGGCCAAAAAGGGCGTATGCGTTTTTTCCTGAATGTGTTCAGGAAAAAACGCATACGCCCTTTTTGGCCAACCAAGCAACCTGGAAAGGCAAATCAGCGCTACAAAGAAGTCTCGCTTCCCATCGGTCAAAAGGGCCATGCTGAATAAAGTGTCAAAACCAGAAATGCAGGGCAGGCCATGGAGAAACGGGAGCCTTGCCACGCTGATGGGCGGGATGTAAATTGGCAACAGCCACTCTGGAGAAGTGTACGGTGTGTCCTGAAACATCTACAAAGCTCAGCTTAGAGAGCATAGGGCACTTCCACTCATGGGCGTATAAATTGGGAACACTAAAAATCAGCAAGAAACAGGCACCCCAAAGTTTAGGGCTGCTCTGTTGACAAGAACCTCCACTTCGTTACACCTTAAATATCCCAGGAAAGAGAAAAATGGATAAAGAAGTTGTGGTCCTTATGTACAATGGAATATCACTCAGCCATGAAATCAACGTCAAAAGGCTAGTAGCAGCATGATGAGTGGATTTAGGTACGACCATTCTAAGTGAAATAAGTCACACAGAAAAAGACACTTATCATAAGATATCACTTATAGAGGGAATGTAAAAACCGCTACCCTTGAACTGAATTACAAAACAGAACAGAGTCACACGTTTAGAAAACACACTATGGCTGCCTAACGGGAAAGGTGAGGTGGAGTGATGCATAAAACAAGGGTTTCAAATTAGCTCAGATACCGTTCCATAAACCCAATATGTAATAGACAAGACCTACTCCTTGCTCAGTGAACTGGACTCAACACCCCCTATTCACCGCCCAAGAATATATCTGACTAGCAAGAATCTTAAAACCTGTGTATTGATATCTCTCTGTAAGTCAGTCAAGTGGGTGTAAAGCGGCATAAACACAGCAGTGAAAAGCAGCTAAACCCCATTATAAAAATCAATTACTTTTAAAAACCCGTGAAACAAAGACAGTGAAAGAGAGAGAAATTCTGACAAAATTCGTTCAGGGGCTGTGATGCCACCTGGATTGACCATATCTAGACCCACAGATGATTGAGACAGAAGGGTGGACACTCTTGGGGCTGAGAGGTTGGGTGAGTTTGGGTGAGCAAACGCAGACCCTTTAAAGTAATACTGCGTGGTACCCATCCCATGGGTCCCAAATCTCCAGGTTCAAGGGCATCTTCCTACATCGAAACCATGCATGAGAAACCCAGAAGAAGGTACACCGTGTGAACGGGAAAGGTTTGTAAAACGCACCTCATTTCTCATCTCCTTGTGCTCGGGTTCGCCATTCCAGCCGCTTTACTAGCAATCTCCCTCCTTGGAGAATCAGCACCTTTAACCTCCTGTTCCATACAGGTTGCAATTTGTCCTGAGGATGTACGGGAAGAGGGGGAACCAATGAGAGACTAGCTCTAGGTGCTGGGACCGGCACAGGTCACTCTATTTTCCCATCAGGAAGAAGAATTAACCACAGGCTCAGTCTGCCGCCTGGAACCAGAATAGGGCCTGAAGCAATCCTGCGCTTTTGCGGCCAGCTCCCAAAAAAGCGAGTTGAAAAATGGAGCTCAGGGGCACTGCAATTCACAAACCTGCAGAGTTATAAATGTTAACTCTCGTCCACAAATAGATTGAGGGAAGGCAAAGAAGAGGAATTGAAAGCAAGGCAGAATTGCAGGAAACAGATTTCAGGAGGTAGATTCGAATCGCCTTTAAAGCACAGGAAAAGCGGCAAAACCTCGACAATGATGCCCTTGGCCAAAAAGGGCGTATGCGTTTTTTCCTGAATATATTCAGGAAAAAACGCATACGCCCTTTTTGGCCAACCAAGCAACCTGGAAAGGCAAATCAGCGCTACAAAGAAGTCTCGCTTCCCATCGGTCAAAAGGGCCATGCTGAATAAAGTGTCAAAACCAGAAATGCAGGGCAGGCCATGGAGAAACGGGAGCCTTGCCACGCTGATGGGCGGGATGTAAATTGGCAACAGCCACTCTGGAGAAGTGTACGGTGTGTCCTGAAACATCTACAAAGCTCAGCTTAGAGAGCATAGGGCACTTCCACTCATGGGCGTATAAATTGGGAACACTAAAAATCAGCAAGACACAGGCACCCCAAAGTTTAGGGCTGCTCTGTTGACAAGAACCTCCACTTCGTTACACCTTAAATATCCCAGGAAAGAGAAAAATGGATAAAGAAGTTGTGGTCCTTATGTACAATGGAATATCACTCAGCCATGAAATCAACGTCAAAAGGCTAGTAGCAGCATGATGAGTGGATTTAGGTACGACGATTCTAAGTGAAATAAGTCACACAGAAAAAGACACTTATCATAAGATATCACTTATAGAGGGAATGTAAAAACCGCTACCCTTGAACTGAATTACAAAACAGAACAGAGTCACACGT
This sequence comes from Eschrichtius robustus, assembly GCF_028021215.1. NCBI lineage: Eukaryota > Metazoa > Chordata > Mammalia > Artiodactyla > Eschrichtiidae > Eschrichtius > Eschrichtius robustus. The sequence goes on from NW_027175566.1 coordinate 89,770, forward strand.
TTAGAAAACACACTATGGCTGCCTAACGGGAAAGGTGAGGTGGAGTGATGCATAAAACAAGGGTTTCAAATTAGCTCAGATACCGTTCCATAAACCCAATATGTAATAGACAAGACCTACTCTTTGCTCAGTGAACTGGACTCAACACCCCCTATTCACCGCCCAAGAATATATCTGACTAGCAAGAATCTTAAAACCTGTGTAATGATATCTCTCTGTAAGTCAGTCAAGTGGGTGTAAAGCGGCATAAACACAGCAGTGAAAAGCAGCTAAACCCCATTATAAAAATCAATTGCTTTTAAAAACCCGTGAAACAAAGACAGTGAAAGAGAGAGAAATTCTGACAAAATTCGTTCAGAGGCTGTGATGCCACCTGGATTGACCATATCTAGACCCACAGCTGATTGAGACAGAAGGGTGGACACTCTTGGGGCTGAGAGGTTGGGTGAGTTTGGGTGAGCAAACGCAGACCCTTTAAAGTAATACTGCGTGGTACCCATCCCATGGGTCCCAAATCTCCAGGTTCAAGGGCATCTTCCTACATCGAAACCATGCATGAGAAACCCAGAAGAAGGTACACCATGTGAACGGGAAAGGTTTGTAAAACGCACCTCATTTCTCATCTCCTTGTGCTCGGGTTTGCCATTCCAGCCGCTTTACTAGCAATCTCCCTCCTTGGAGAATCAGCACCTTTAACCTCCTGTTCCATACAGGTTTCAATTTGTCCTGAGGATGTACGGAAAGAGGGGGAACCAATGAGAGACTAGCTCTAGGTGCTGGGACCGGCACAGGTCACTCTATTTTCCCATCAGGAAGAAGAATTAACCACAGGCTCAGTCTGCCGCCTGGAACCAGAATAGGGCCTGAAGCAATCCGGCGCTTTTGCGGCCAGCTCCCAAAAAAGCGAGTTGAAAAATGGAGCTCAGGGGCACTGCAATTCACAAACCTGCAGAGTTATAAATGTTAACTCTCGTCCACAAATATATTGAGGGAAGGCAACGAAGAGGATTTGAAAGCAAGGCAGAATTGCAGGAAAGAGATTTCAGGAGGTAGATTCGAATCGCCTTTAAAGCACAGGAAAAGCGGCAAAACCTCGACAATGATGCCCTTGGCCAAAAAGGGCGTATGCGTTTTTTCCTGAATATATTCAGGAAAAAACGCATACGCCCTTTTTGGCCAACCAAGCAACCTGGAAAGGCAAATCAGCGCTACAAAGAAGTCTCGCTTCCCATCGGTCAAAAGGGCCATGCTGAATAAAGTGTCAAAACCAGAAATGCAGGGCAGGCCATGGAGAAACGGGAGCCTTGCTACGCTGATGGGCGGGATGTAAATTGGCAACAGCCACTCTGGAGAAGTGTACGGTGTGTCCTGAAACATCTACAAAGCTCAGCTTAGAGAGCATAGGGCACTTCCACTCATGGGCGTATAAATTGGGAACACTAAAAATCAGCAAGACACAGGCACCCCAAAGTTTAGGGCTGCTCTGTTGACAAGAACCTCCACTTCGTTACACCTTAAATATCCCAGGAAAGAGAAAAATGGATAAAGAAATTGTGGTCCTTATGTACAATGGAATATCACTCTGCCATGAAATCAACGTCAAAAGGCTAGTAGCAGCATGATGAGTGGATTTAGGTACGACCATTCTAAGTGAAATAAGTCACACAGAAAAAGACACTTATCATAAGATATCACTTATAGAGGGAATGTAAAAACCGCTACCCTTGAACTGAATTACAAAACAGAACAGAGTCACACGTTTAGAAAACACACTATGGCTGCCTAACGGGAAAGGTGAGGTGGAGTGATGCATAAAACAAGGGTTTCAAATTAGCTCAGATACCGTTCCATAAACCCAATATGTAATAGACAAGACCTACTCCTTGCTCAGTGAACTGGACTCAACACCCCCTATTCACCGCCCAAGAATATATCTGACTAGCAAGAATCTTAAAACCTGTGTATTGACATCTCTCTGTAAGTCAGTCAAGTGGGTGTAAAGCGGCATAAACACAGCAGTGAAAAGCAGCTAAACCCCATTATAAAAATCAATTACTTTTAAAAACCCGTGAAACAAAGACAGTGAAAGAGAGAGAAATTCTGACAAAATTCGTTCAGGGGCTGTGATGCCACCTGGATTGACCATATCTAGACCCACAGCTGATTGAGACAGAAGGGTGGACACTCTTGGGGCTGAGAGTTTGGTTGAGTTTGGGTGAGCAAACGCAGACCCTTTAAAGTAATACTGCGTGGTACCCATCCCATGGGTCCCAAATCTCCAGGTTCAAGGGCATCTTCCTACATCGAAACCATGCATGAGAAACCCAGAAGAAGGTACACCGTGTGAACGGGAAAGGTTTGTAAAACGCACCTCATTTCTCATCTCCTTGTGCTCGGGTTCGCCATTCCAGCCGCTTTACTAGCAATCTCCCTCCTTGGAGAATCAGCACCTTTAACCTCCTGTTCCATACAGGTTTCAATTTGTCCTGAGGATGTACGGGAAGAGGGGGAACCAATGAGAGACTAGCTCTAGGTGCTGGGACCGGCACAGGTCACTCTATTTTCCCATCAGGAAGAAGAATTAACCACAGGCTCAGTCTGCCGCCTGGAACCAGAATAGGGCCTGAAGCAATCCTGCGCTTTTGCGGCTAACTCCCAAAAAAGTGAGTTGAAAAATGGAGCTCAGGGGCACTGCAATTCACAAACCTGCAGAGTTATAAATGTTAACTCTCGTCCACAAATAGATTGAGGGAAGGCAAAGAAGAGGATTTGAAAGCAAGGCAGAATTGCAGGAAAGAGATTTCAGGAGGTAGATTCGAATCGCCTTTAAAGCACAGGAAAAGCGGCAAAACCTCGACAATGATGCCCTTGGCCAAAAAGGGCGTATGCGTTTTTTCCTGAATATATTCAGGAAAAAACGCATACGCCCTTTTTGGCCATCCAAGCAACCTGGAAAGGCAAATCAGCGCTACAAAGAAGTCTCGCTTCCCATCGGTCAAAAGGGCCATGCTGAATAAAGTGTCAAAACCAGAAATGCAGGACAGGCCATGGAGAAACGGGAGCCTTGCTACGCTGATGGGCGGGATGTAAATTGGCAACAGCCACTCTGGAGAAGTGTACGGTGTGTCCTGAAATATCTACAAAGCTCAGTTTAGAGAGCATAGGGCACTTCCACTCATGGGCGTATAAATTGGGAACACTAAAAATCAGCAAGACACAGGCACCCCAAAGTTTAGGGCTGCTCTGTTGACAAGAACCTCCACTTCGTTACACCTTAAATATCCCAGGAAAGAGAAAAATGGATAAAGAAGTTGTGGTCCTTATGTACAATGGAATATCACTCAGCCATGAAATCAACGTCAAAAGGCTAGTAGCAGCATGATGAGTGGATTTAGGTACGACCATTCTAAGTGAAATAAGTCACACAGAAAAAGACACTTATCATAAGATATCACTTATAGAGGGAATGTAAAAACCGCTACCCTTGAACTGAATTACAAAACAGAACAGAGTCACACGTTTAGAAAACACACTATGGCTGCCTAACGGGAAAGGTGAGGTGGAGTGATGCATAAAACAAGGGTTTCAAATTAGCTCAGATACCGTTCCATAAACCCAATATGTAATAGACAAGACCTACTCCTTGCTCAGTGAACTGGACTCAATACCCCCTATTCACCGCCCAAGAATATATCTGACTAGCAAGAATCTTAAAACCTGTGTATTGATATCTCTCTGTAAGTCAGTCAAGTGGGTGTAAAGCGGCATAAACACAGCAGTGAAAAGCAGCTAAACCCCATTATAAAAATCAATTACTTTTAAAAACCCGTGAAACAAAGACAGTGAAAGAGAGAGAAATTCTGACAAAATTCGTTCAGGGGCTGTGATGCCACCTGGATTGACCATATCTAGACCCACAGCTGATTGAGACAGAAGGGTGGACACTCTTGGGGCTGAGAGGTTGGGTGAGTTTGGGTGAGCACACGCAGACCCTTTAAAGTAATACTGCGTGGTACCCATCCCATGGGTCCCAAATCTCCAGGTTCAAGGGCATCTTCCTACATCGAAACCATGCATGAGAAACCCAGAAGAAGGTACACCATGTGAACGGGAAAGGTTTGTAAAACGCACCTCATTTCTCATCTCCTTGTGCTCGGGTTCGCCATTCCAGCCGCTTTACTAGCAATCTCCCTCCTTGGAGAATCAGCACCTTTAACCTCCTGTTCCATACAGGTTTCAATTTGTTCTGAGGATGTACGCAAAGAGGGGGAACCAATGAGAGACTAGCTCTAGGTGCTGGGACCGGCACAGGTCACTCTATTTTCCCATCAGGAAGAAGAATTAACCACAGGCTCAGTCTGCCGCCTGGAACCAGAATAGGGCCTGAAGCAATCCGGCGCTTTTGCGGCCAGCTCCCAAAAAAGCGAGTTGAAAAATGGAGCTCAGGGGCACTGCAATTCACAAACCTGCAGAGTTATAAATGTTAACTCTCGTCCACAAATATATTGAGGGAAGGCAACGAAGAGGATTTGAAAGCAAGGCAGAATTGCAGGAAACAGATTTCAGGAGGTAGATTCGAATCGCCTTTAAAGCACAGGAAAAGCGGCAAAACCTCGACAATGATGCCCTTGGCCAAAAAGGGCGTATGCGTTTTTTCCTGAATGTGTTCAGGAAAAAACGCATACGCCCTTTTTGGCCAACCAAGCAACCTGGAAAGGCAAATCAGCGCTACAAAGAAGTCTCGCTTCCCATCGGTCAAAAGGGCCATGCTGAATAAAGTGTCAAAACCAGAAATGCAGGGCAGGCCATGGAGAAACGGGAGCCTTGCCACGCTGATGGGCGGGATGTAAATTGGCAACAGCCACTCTGGAGAAGTGTACGGTGTGTCCTGAAACATCTACAAAGCTCAGCTTAGAGAGCATAGGGCACTTCCACTCATGGGCGTATAAATTGGGAACACTAAAAATCAGCAAGAAACAGGCACCCCAAAGTTTAGGGCTGCTCTGTTGACAAGAACCTCCACTTCGTTACACCTTAAATATCCCAGGAAAGAGAAAAATGGATAAAGAAGTTGTGGTCCTTATGTACAATGGAATATCACTCAGCCATGAAATCAACGTCAAAAGGCTAGTAGCAGCATGATGAGTGGATTTAGGTACGACCATTCTAAGTGAAATAAGTCACACAGAAAAAGACACTTATCATAAGATATCACTTATAGAGGGAATGTAAAAACCGCTACCCTTGAACTGAATTACAAAACAGAACAGAGTCACACGTTTAGAAAACACACTATGGCTGCCTAACGGGAAAGGTGAGGTGGAGTGATGCATAAAACAAGGGTTTCAAATTAGCTCAGATACCGTTCCATAAACCCAATATGTAATAGACAAGACCTACTCCTTGCTCAGTGAACTGGACTCAACACCCCCTATTCACCGCCCAAGAATATATCTGACTAGCAAGAATCTTAAAACCTGTGTATTGATATCTCTCTGTAAGTCAGTCAAGTGGGTGTAAAGCGGCATAAACACAGCAGTGAAAAGCAGCTAAACCCCATTATAAAAATCAATTACTTTTAAAAACCCGTGAAACAAAGACAGTGAAAGAGAGAGAAATTCTGACAAAATTCGTTCAGGGGCTGTGATGCCACCTGGATTGACCATATCTAGACCCACAGCTGATTGAGACAGAAGGGTGGACACTCTTGGGGCTGAGAGGTTGGGTGAGTTTGGGTGAGCAAACGCAGACCCTTTAAAGTAATACTGCGTGGTACCCATCCCATGGGTCCCAAATCTCCAGGTTCAAGGGCATCTTCCTACATCGAAACCATGCATGAGAAACCCAGAAGAAGGTACACCGTGTGAACGGGAAAGGTTTGTAAAACGCACCTCATTTCTCATCTCCTTGTGCTCGGGTTCGCCATTCCAGCCGCTTTACTAGCAATCTCCCTCCTTGGAGAATCAGCACCTTTAACCTCCTGTTCCATACAGGTTGCAATTTGTCCTGAGGATGTACGGGAAGAGGGGGAACCAATGAGAGACTAGCTCTAGGTGCTGGGACCGGCACAGGTCACTCTATTTTCCCATCAGGAAGAAGAATTAACCACAGGCTCAGTCTGCCGCCTGGAACCAGAATAGGGCCTGAAGCAATCCTGCGCTTTTGCGGCCAGCTCCCAAAAAAGCGAGTTGAAAAATGGAGCTCAGGGGCACTGCAATTCACAAACCTGCAGAGTTATAAATGTTAACTCTCGTCCACAAATAGATTGAGGGAAGGCAAAGAAGAGGAATTGAAAGCAAGGCAGAATTTCAGGAAACAGATTTCAGGAGGTAGATTCGAATCGCCTTTAAAGCACAGGAAAAGCGGCAAAACCTCGACAATGATGCCCTTGGCCAAAAAGGGCGTATGCGTTTTTTCCTGAATATATTCAGGAAAAAACGCATACGCCCTTTTTGGCCAACCAAGCAACCTGGAAAGGCAAATCAGCGCTACAAAGAAGTCTCGCTTCCCATCGGTCAAAAGGGCCATGCTGAATAAAGTGTCAAAACCAGAAATGCAGGGCAGGCCATGGAGAAACGGGAGCCTTGCCACGCTGATGGGCGGGATGTAAATTGGCAACAGCCACTCTGGAGAAGTGTACGGTGTGTCCTGAAACATCTACAAAGCTCAGCTTAGAGAGCATAGGGCACTTCCACTCATGGGCGTATAAATTGGGAACACTAAAAATCAGCAAGACACAGGCACCCCAAAGTTTAGGGCTGCTCTGTTGACAAGAACCTCCACTTCGTTACACCTTAAATATCCCAGGAAAGAGAAAAATGGATAAAGAAGTTGTGGTCCTTATGTACAATGGAATATCACTCAGCCATGAAATCAACGTCAAAAGGCTAGTAGCAGCATGATGAGTGGATTTAGGTACGACGATTCTAAGTGAAATAAGTCACACAGAAAAAGACACTTATCATAAGATATCACTTATAGAGGGAATGTAAAAACCGCTACCCTTGAACTGAATTACAAAACAGAACAGAGTCACACGTTTAGAAAACACACTATGGCTGCCTAACGGGAAAGGTGAGGTGGAGTGATGCATAAAACAAGGGTTTCAAATTAGCTCAGATACCGTTCCATAAACCCAATATGTAATAGACAAGACCTACTCTTTGCTCAGTGAACTGGACTCAACACCCCCTATTAACCGCCCAAGAATATATCTGACTAGCAAGAATCTTAAAACCTGTGTAATGATATCTCTCTGTAAGTCAGTCAAGTGGGTGTAAAGCGGCATAAACACAGCAGTGAAAAGCAGCTAAACCCCATTATAAAAATCAATTGCTTTTAAAAACCCGTGAAACAAAGACAGTGAAAGAGAGAGAAATTCTGACAAAATTCGTTCAGAGGCTGTGATGCCACCTGGATTGACCATATCTAGACCCACAGCTGATTGAGACAGAAGGGTGGACACTCTTGGGGCTGAGAGGTTGGGTGAGTTTGGGTGAGCAAACGCAGACCCTTTAAAGTAATACTGCGTGGTACCCATCCCATGGGTCCCAAATCTCCAGGTTCAAGGGCATCTTCCTACATCGAAACCATGCATGAGAAACCCAGAAGAAGGTACACCATGTGAACGGGAAAGGTTTGTAAAACGCACCTCATTTCTCATCTCCTTGTGCTCGGGTTTGCCATTCCAGCCGCTTTACTAGCAATCTCCCTCCTTGGAGAATCAGCACCTTTAACCTCCTGTTCCATACAGGTTTCAATTTGTCCTGAGGATGTACGGAAAGAGGGGGAACCAATGAGAGACTAGCTCTAGGTGCTGGGACCGGCACAGGTCACTCTATTTTCCCATCAGGAAGAAGAATTAACCACAGGCTCAGTCTGCCGCCTGGAACCAGAATAGGGCCTGAAGCAATCCGGCGCTTTTGCGGCCAGCTCCCAAAAAAGCGAGTTGAAAAATGGAGCTCAGGGGCACTGCAATTCACAAACCTGCAGAGTTATAAATGTTAACTCTCGTCCACAAATATATTGAGGGAAGGCAACGAAGAGGATTTGAAAGCAAGGCAGAATTGCAGGAAAGAGATTTCAGGAGGTAGATTCGAATCGCCTTTAAAGCACAGGAAAAGCGGCAAAACCTCGACAATGATGCCCTTGGCCAAAAAGGGCGTATGCGTTTTTTCCTGAATATATTCAGGAAAAAACGCATACGCCCTTTTTGGCCAACCAAGCAACCTGGAAAGGCAAATCAGCGCTACAAAGAAGTCTCGCTTCCCATCGGTCAAAAGGGCCATGCTGAATAAAGTGTCAAAACCAGAAATGCAGGGCAGGCCATGGAGAAACGGGAGCCTTGCTACGCTGATGGGCGGGATGTAAATTGGCAACAGCCACTCTGGAGAAGTGTACGGTGTGTCCTGAAACATCTACAAAGCTCAGCTTAGAGAGCATAGGGCACTTCCACTCATGGGCGTATAAATTGGGAACACTAAAAATCAGCAAGACACAGGCACCCCAAAGTTTAGGGCTGCTCTGTTGACAAGAACCTCCACTTCGTTACACCTTAAATATCCCAGGAAAGAGAAAAATGGATAAAGAAATTGTGGTCCTTATGTACAATGGAATATCACTCTGCCATGAAATCAACGTCAAAAGGCTAGTAGCAGCATGATGAGTGGATTTAGGTACGACCATTCTAAGTGAAATAAGTCACACAGAAAAAGACACTTATCATAAGATATCACTTATAGAGGGAATGTAAAAACCGCTACCCTTGAACTGAATTACAAAACAGAACAGAGTCACACGTTTAGAAAACACACTATGGCTGCCTAACGGGAAAGGTGAGGTGGAGTGATGCATAAAACAAGGGTTTCAAATTAGCTCAGATACCGTTCCATAAACCCAATATGTAATAGACAAGACCTACTCCTTGCTCAGTGAACTGGACTCAACACCCCCTATTCACCGCCCAAGAATATATCTGACTAGCAAGAATCTTAAAACCTGTGTATTGACATCTCTCTGTAAGTCAGTCAAGTGGGTGTAAAGCGGCATAAACACAGCAGTGAAAAGCAGCTAAACCCCATTATAAAAATCAATTACTTTTAAAAACCCGTGAAACAAAGACAGTGAAAGAGAGAGAAATTCTGACAAAATTCGTTCAGGGGCTGTGATGCCACCTGGATTGACCATATCTAGACCCACAGCTGATTGAGACAGAAGGGTGGACACTCTTGGGGCTGAGAGTTTGGTTGAGTTTGGGTGAGCAAACGCAGACCCTTTAAAGTAATACTGCGTGGTACCCATCCCATGGGTCCCAAATCTCCAGGTTCAAGGGCATCTTCCTACATCGAAACCATGCATGAGAAACCCAGAAGAAGGTACACCGTGTGAACGGGAAAGGTTTGTAAAACGCACCTCATTTCTCATCTCCTTGTGCTCGGGTTCGCCATTCCAGCCGCTTTACTAGCAATCTCCCTCCTTGGAGAATCAGCACCTTTAACCTCCTGTTCCATACAGGTTTCAATTTGTCCTGAGGATGTACGGGAAGAGGGGGAACCAATGAGAGACTAGCTCTAGGTGCTGGGACCGGCACAGGTCACTCTATTTTCCCATCAGGAAGAAGAATTAACCACAGGCTCAGTCTGCCGCCTGGAACCAGAATAGGGCCTGAAGCAATCCTGCGCTTTTGCGGCTAACTCCCAAAAAAGTGAGTTGAAAAATGGAGCTCAGGGGCACTGCAATTCACAAACCTGCAGAGTTATAAATGTTAACTCTCGTCCACAAATAGATTGAGGGAAGGCAAAGAAGAGGATTTGAAAGCAAGGCAGAATTGCAGGAAAGAGATTTCAGGAGGTAGATTCGAATCGCCTTTAAAGCACAGGAAAAGCGGCAAAACCTCGACAATGATGCCCTTGGCCAAAAAGGGCGTATGCGTTTTTTCCTGAATATATTCAGGAAAAAACGCATACGCCCTTTTTGGCCATCCAAGCAACCTGGAAAGGCAAATCAGCGCTACAAAGAAGTCTCGCTTCCCATCGGTCAAAAGGGCCATGCTGAATAAAGTGTCAAAACCAGAAATGCAGGACAGGCCATGAAGAAACGGGAGCCTTGCTACGCTGATGCGCGGGATGTAAATTGGCAACAGCCACTCTGGAGAAGTGTACGGTGTGTCCTGAAATATCTACAAAGCTCAGCTTAGAGAGCATAGGGCACTTCCACTCATGGGCGTATAAATTGGGAACACTAAAAATCAGCAAGACACAGGCACCCCAAAGTTTAGGGCTGCTCTGTTGACAAGAACCTCCACTTCGTTACACCTTAAATATCCCAGGAAAGAGAAAAATGGATAAAGAAGTTGTGGTCCTTATGTACAATGGAATATCACTCAGCCATGAAATCAACGTCAAAAGGCTAGTAGCAGCATGATGAGTGGATTTAGGTACGACCATTCTAAGTGAAATAAGTCACACAGAAAAAGACACTTATCATAAGATATCACTTATAGAGGGAATGTAAAAACCGCTACCCTTGAACTGAATTACAAAACAGAACAGAGTCACACGTTTAGAAAACACACTATGGCTGCCTAACGGGAAAGGTGAGGTGGAGTGATGCATAAAACAAGGGTTTCAAATTAGCTCAGATACCGTTCCATAAACCCAATATGTAATAGACAAGACCTACTCCTTGCTCAGTGAACTGGACTCAATACCCCCTATTCACCGCCCAAGAATATATCTGACTAGCAAGAATCTTAAAACCTGTGTATTGATATCTCTCTGTAAGTCAGTCAAGTGGGTGTAAAGCGGCATAAACACAGCAGTGAAAAGCAGCTAAACCCCATTATAAAAATCAATTACTTTTAAAAACCCGTGAAACAAAGACAGTGAAAGAGAGAGAAATTCTGACAAAATTCGTTCAGGGGCTGTGATGCCACCTGGATTGACCATATCTAGACCCACAGCTGATTGAGACAGAAGGGTGGACACTCTTGGGGCTGAGAGGTTGGGTGAGTTTGGGTGAGCACACGCAGACCCTTTAAAGTAATACTGCGTGGTACCCATCCCATGGGTCCCAAATCTCCAGGTTCAAGGGCATCTTCCTACATCGAAACCATGCATGAGAAACCCAGAAGAAGGTACACCATGTGAACGGGAAAGGTTTGTAAAACGCACCTCATTTCTCATCTCCTTGTGCTCGGGTTCGCCATTCCAGCCGCTTTACTAGCAATCTCCCTCCTTGGAGAATCAGCACCTTTAACCTCCTGTTCCATACAGGTTTCAATTTGTTCTGAGGATGTACGCAAAGAGGGGGAACCAATGAGAGACTAGCTCTAGGTGCTGGGACCGGCACAGGTCACTCTATTTTCCCATCAGGAAGAAGAATTAACCACAGGCTCAGTCTGCCGCCTGGAACCAGAATAGGGCCTGAAGCAATCCGGCGCTTTTGCGGCCAGCTCCCAAAAAAGCGAGTTGAAAAATGGAGCTCAGGGGCACTGCAATTCACAAACCTGCAGAGTTATAAATGTTAACTCTCGTCCACAAATATATTGAGGGAAGGCAACGAAGAGGATTTGAAAGCAAGGCAGAATTGCAGGAAACAGATTTCAGGAGGTAGATTCGAATCGCCTTTAAAGCACAGGAAAAGCGGCAAAACCTCGACAATGATGCCCTTGGCCAAAAAGGGCGTATGCGTTTTTTCCTGAATGTGTTCAGGAAAAAACGCATACGCCCTTTTTGGCCAACCAAGCAACCTGGAAAGGCAAATCAGCGCTACAAAGAAGTCTCGCTTCCCATCGGTCAAAAGGGCCATGCTGAATAAAGTGTCAAAACCAGAAATGCAGGGCAGGCCATGGAGAAACGGGAGCCTTGCCACGCTGATGGGCGGGATGTAAATTGGCAACAGCCACTCTGGAGAAGTGTACGGTGTGTCCTGAAACATCTACAAAGCTCAGCTTAGAGAGCATAGGGCACTTCCACTCATGGGCGTATAAATTGGGAACACTAAAAATCAGCAAGAAACAGGCACCCCAAAGTTTAGGGCTGCTCTGTTGACAAGAACCTCCACTTCGTTACACCTTAAATATCCCAGGAAAGAGAAAAATGGATAAAGAAGTTGTGGTCCTTATGTACAATGGAATATCACTCAGCCATGAAATCAACGTCAAAAGGCTAGTAGCAGCATGATGAGTGGATTTAGGTACGACCATTCTAAGTGAAATAAGTCACACAGAAAAAGACACTTATCATAAGATATCACTTATAGAGGGAATGTAAAAACCGCTACCCTTGAACTGAATTACAAAACAGAACAGAGTCACACGTTTAGAAAACACACTATGGCTGCCTAACGGGAAAGGTGAGGTGGAGTGATGCATAAAACAAGGGTTTCAAATTAGCTCAGATACCGTTCCATAAACCCAATATGTAATAGACAAGACCTACTCCTTGCTCAGTGAACTGGACTCAACACCCCCTATTCACCGCCCAAGAATATATCTGACTAGCAAGAATCTTAAAACCTGTGTATTGATATCTCTCTGTAAGTCAGTCAAGTGGGTGTAAAGCGGCATAAACACAGCAGTGAAAAGCAGCTAAACCCCATTATAAAAATCAATTACTTTTAAAAACCCGTGAAACAAAGACAGTGAAAGAGAGAGAAATTCTGACAAAATTCGTTCAGGGGCTGTGATGCCACCTGGATTGACCATATCTAGACCCACAGCTGATTGAGACAGAAGGGTGGACACTCTTGGGGCTGAGAGGTTGGGTGAGTTTGGGTGAGCAAACGCAGACCCTTTAAAGTAATACTGCGTGGTACCCATCCCATGGGTCCCAAATCTCCAGGTTCAAGGGCATCTTCCTACATCGAAACCATGCATGAGAAACCCAGAAGAAGGTACACCGTGTGAACGGGAAAGGTTTGTAAAACGCACCTCATTTCTCATCTCCTTGTGCTCGGGTTCGCCATTCCAGCCGCTTTACTAGCAATCTCCCTCCTTGGAGAATCAGCACCTTTAACCTCCTGTTCCATACAGGTTGCAATTTGTCCTGAGGATGTACGGGAAGAGGGGGAACCAATGAGAGACTAGCTCTAGGTGCTGGGACCGGCACAGGTCACTCTATTTTCCCATCAGGAAGAAGAATTAACCACAGGCTAAGTCTGCCGCCTGGAACCAGAATAGGGCCTGAAGCAATCCTGCGCTTTTGCGGCCAGCTCCCAAAAAAGCGAGTTGAAAAATGGAGCTCAGGGGCACTGCAATTCACAAACCTGCAGAGTTATAAATGTTAACTCTCGTCCACAAATAGATTGAGGGAAGGCAAAGAAGAGGACTTGAAAGCAAGGCAGAATTGCAGGAAACAGATTTCAGGAGGTAGATTCGAATCGCCTTTAAAGCACAGGAAAAGCGGCAAAACCTCGACAATGATGCCCTTGGCCAAAAAGGGCGTATGCGTTTTTTCCTGAATATATTCAGGAAAAAACGCATACGCCCTTTTTGGCCAACCAAGCAACCTGGAAAGGCAAATCAGCGCTACAAAGAAGTCTCGCTTCCCATCGGTCAAAAGGGCCATGCTGAATAAAGTGTCAAAACCAGAAATGCAGGGCAGGCCATGGAGAAACGGGAGCCTTGCCACGCTGATGGGCGGGATGTAAATTGGCAACAGCCACTCTGGAGAAGTGTACGGTGTGTCCTGAAACATCTACAAAGCTCAGCTTAGAGAGCATAGGGCACTTCCACTCATGGGCGTATAAATTGGGAACACTAAAAATCAGCAAGACACAGGCACCCCAAAGTTTAGGGCTGCTCTGTTGACAAGAACCTCCACTTCGTTACACCTTAAATATCCCAGGAAAGAGAAAAATGGATAAAGAAGTTGTGGTCCTTATGTACAATGGAATATCACTCAGCCATGAAATCAACGTCAAAAGGCTAGTAGCAGCATGATGAGTGGATTTAGGTACGACCATTCGAAGTGAAATAAGTCACACAGAAAAAGACACTTATCGTAAGATATCACTTATAGAGGGAATGTAAAAACCGCTACCCTTGAACTGAATTACAAAACAGAACAGAGTCACACGTTTAGAAAACACACTATGGCTGCCTAACGGGAAAGGTGAGGTGGAGTGATGCATAAAACAAGGGTTTCAAATTAGCTCAGATACCGTTCCATAAACCCAATATGTAATAGACAAGACCTACTCCTTGCTCAGTGAACTGGACTCAATACCCCCTATTCACCGCCCAAGAATATATCTGACTAGCAAGAATCTTAAAACCTGTGTATTGATATCTCTCTGTAAGTCAGTCAAGTGGGTGTAAAGCGGCATAAACACAGCAGTGAAAAGCAGCTAAACCCCATTATAAAAATCAATTACTTTTAAAAACCCGTGAAACAAAGACAGTGAAAGAGAGAGAAATTCTGACAAAATTCGTTCAGGGGCTGTGATGCCACCTGGATTGACCATATCTAGACCCACAGCTGATTGAGACAGAAGGGTGGACACTCTTGGGGCTGAGAGGTTGGGTGAGTTTGGGTGAGCACACGCAGACCCTTTAAATAATACTGCGTGGTACCCATCCCATGGGTCCCAATTCTCCAGGTTCAAGGGCATCTTCCTACATCGAAACCATGCATGAGAAACCCAGAAGAAGGTACACCATGTGAACGGGAAAGGTTTGTAAAACGCACCTCATTTCTCATCTCCTTGTGCTCGGGTTCGCCATTCCAGCCGCTTTACTAGCAATCTCCCTCCTTGGAGAATCAGCACCTTTAACCTCCTGTTCCATACAGGTTTCAATTTGTTCTGAGGATGTACGCAAAGAGGGGGAACCAATGAGAGACTAGCTCTAGGTGCTGGGACCGGCACAGGTCACTCTATTTTCCCATCAGGAAGAAGAATTAACCACAGGCTCAGTCTGCCGCCTGGAACCAGAATAGGGCCTGAAGCAATCCGGCGCTTTTGCGGCCAGCTCCCAAAAAAGCGAGTTGAAAAATGGAGCTCAGGGGCACTGCAATTCACAAACCTGCAGAGTTATAAATGTTAACTCTCGTCCACAAATATATTGAGGGAAGGCAACGAAGAGGATTTGAAAGCAAGGCAGAATTGCAGGAAACAGATTTCAGGAGGTAGATTCGAATCGCCTTTAAAGCACAGGAAAAGCGGCAAAACCTCGACAATGATGCCCTTGGCCAAAAAGGGCGTATGCGTTTTTTCCTGAATGTGTTCAGGAAAAAACGCATACGCCCTTTTTGGCCAACCAAGCAACCTGGAAAGGCAAATCAGCGCTACAAAGAAGTCTCGCTTCCCATCGGTCAAAAGGGCCATGCTGAATAAAGTGTCAAACCCAGAAATGCAGGGCAGGCCATGGAGAAACGGGAGCCTTGCCACGCTGATGGGCGGGATGTAAATTGGCAACAGCCACTCTGGAGAAGTGTACGGTGTGTCCTGAAACATCTACAAAGCTCAGCTTAGAGAGCATAGGGCACTTCCACTCATGGGCGTATAAATTGGGAACACTAAAAATCAGCAAGAAACAGGCACCCCAAAGTTTAGGGCTGCTCTGTTGACAAGAACCTCCACTTCGTTACACCTTAAATATCCCAGGAAAGAGAAAAATGGATAAAGAAGTTGTGGTCCTTATGTACAATGGAATATCACTCAGCCATGAAATCAACGTCAAAAGGCTAGTAGCAGCATGATGAGTGGATTTAGGTACGACCATTCTAAGTGAAATGAGTCACACAGAAAAAGACACTTATCATAAGATATCACTTATAGAGGGAATTTAAAAACCGCTACCCTTGAACTGAATTACAAAACAGAACAGAGTCACACGTTTAGAAAACACACTATGGCTGCCTAACGGGAAAGGTGAGGTGGAGTGATGCATAAAACAAGGGTTTCAAATTAGCTCAGATACCGTTCCATAAACCCAATATGTAATAGACAAGACCTACTCCTTGCTCAGTGAACTGGACTCAACACCCCCTATTCACCGCCCAAGAATATATCTGACTAGCAAGAATCTTAAAACCTGTGTATTGATATCTCTCTGTAAGTCAGTCAAGTGGGTGTAAAGCGGCATAAACACAGCAGTGAAAAGCAGCTAAACCCCATTATAAAAATCAATTACTTTTAAAAACCCGTGAAACAAAGACAGTGAAAGAGAGAGAAATTCTGACAAAATTCGTTCAGGGGCTGTGATGCCACCTGGATTGACCATATCTAGACCCACAGCTGATTGAGACAGAAGGGTGGACACTCTTGGGGCTGAGAGGTTGGGTGAGTTTGGGTGAGCAAACGCAGACCCTTTAAAGTAATACTGCGTGGTACCCATCCCATGGGTCCCAAATCTCCAGGTTCAAGGGCATCTTCCTACATCGAAACCATGCATGAGAAACCCAGAAGAAGGTACACCGTGTGAACGGGAAAGGTTTGTAAAACGCACCTCATTTCTCATCTCCTTGTGCTCGGGTTCGCCATTCCAGCCGCTTTACTAGCAATCTCCCTCCTTGGAGAATCAGCACCTTTAACCTCCTGTTCCATACAGGTTGCAATTTGTCCTGAGGATGTACGGGAAGAGGGGGAACCAATGAGAGACTAGCTCTAGGTGCTGGGACCGGCACAGGTCACTCTATTTTCCCATCAGGAAGAAGAATTAACCACAGGCTCAGTCTGCCGCCTGGAACCAGAATAGGGCCTGAAGCAATCCTGCGCTTTTGCGGCCAGCTCCCAAAAAAGCGAGTTGAAAAATGGAGCTCAGGGGCACTGCAATTCACAAACCTGCAGAGTTATAAATGTTAACTCTCGTCCACAAATAGATTGAGGGAAGGCAAAGAAGAGGACTTGAAAGCAAGGCAGAATTGCAGGAAACAGATTTCAGGAGGTAGATTCGAATCGCCTTTAAAGCACAGGAAAAGCGGCAAAACCTCGACAATGATGCCCTTGGCCAAAAAGGGCGTATGCGTTTTTTCCTGAATATATTCAGGAAAAAACGCATACGCCCTTTTTGGCCAACCAAGCAACCTGGAAAGGCAAATCAGCGCTACAAAGAAGTCTCGCTTCCCATCGGTCAAAAGGGCCATGCTGAATAAAGTGTCAAAACCAGAAATGCAGGGCAGGCCATGGAGAAACGGGAGCCTTGCCACGCTGATGGGCGGGATGTAAATTGGCAACAGCCACTCTGGAGAAGTGTACGGTGTGTCCTGAAACATCTACAAAGCTCAGCTTAGAGAGCATAGGGCACTTCCACTCATGGGCGTATAAATTGGGAACACTAAAAATCAGCAAGACACAGGCACCCCAAAGTTTAGGGCTGCTCTGTTGACAAGAACCTCCACTTCGTTACACCTTAAATATCCCAGGAAAGAGAAAAATGGATAAAGAAGTTGTGGTCCTTATGTACAATGGAATATCACTCAGCCATGAAATCAACGTCAAAAGGCTAGTAGCAGCATGATGAGTGGATTTAGGTACGACCATTCTAAGTGAAATAAGTCACACAGAAAAAGACACTTATCATAAGATATCACTTATAGAGGGAATGTAAAAACCGCTACCCTTGAACTGAATTACAAAACCGAACAGAGTCACACGTTTAGAAAACACACTATGGCTGCCTAACGGGAAAGGTGAGGTGGAGTGATGCATAAAACAAGGGTTTCAAATTAGCTCAGATACCGTTCCATAAACCCAATATGTAATAGACAAGACCTACTCTTTGCTCAGTGAACTGGACTCAACACCCCCTATTCACCGCCCAAGAATATATCTGACTAGCAAGAATCTTAAAACCTGTGTAATGATATCTCTCTGTAAGTCAGTCAAGTGGGTGTAAAGCGGCATAAACACAGCAGTGAAAAGCAGCTAAACCCCATTATAAAAATCAATTGCTTTTAAAAACCCGTGAAACAAAGACAGTGAAAGAGAGAGAAATTCTGACAAAATTCGTTCAGAGGCTGTGATGCCACCTGGATTGACCATATCTAGACCCACAGCTGATTGAGACAGAAGGGTGGACACTCTTGGGGCTGAGAGGTTGGGTGAGTTTGGGTGAGCAAACGCAGACCCTTTAAAGTAATACTGCGTGGTACCCATCCCATGGGTCCCAAATCTCCAGGTTC
This sequence comes from Eschrichtius robustus, assembly GCF_028021215.1. NCBI lineage: Eukaryota > Metazoa > Chordata > Mammalia > Artiodactyla > Eschrichtiidae > Eschrichtius > Eschrichtius robustus. The sequence continues at coordinate 107,895 of NW_027175566.1, forward strand.
AAGGGCATCTTCCTACATCGAAACCATGCATGAGAAACCCAGAAGAAGGTACACCATGTGAACGGGAAAGGTTTGTAAAACGCACCTCATTTCTCATCTCCTTGTGCTCGGGTTTGCCATTCCAGCCGCTTTACTAGCAATCTCCCTCCTTGGAGAATCAGCACCTTTAACCTCCTGTTCCATACAGGTTTCAATTTGTCCTTAGGATGTACGGAAAGAGGGGGAACCAATGAGAGACTAGCTCTAGGTGCTGGGACCGGCACAGGTCACTCTATTTTCCCATCAGGAAGAAGAATTAACCACAGGCTCAGTCTGCCGCCTGGAACCAGAATAGGGCCTGAAGCAATCCGGCGCTTTTGCGGCCAGCTCCCAAAAAAGCGAGTTGAAAAATGGAGCTCAGGGGCACTGCAATTCACAAACCTGCAGAGTTATAAATGTTAACTCTCGTCCACAAATATATTGAGGGAAGGCAACGAAGAGGATTTGAAAGCAAGGCAGAATTGCAGGAAAGAGATTTCAGGAGGTAGATTCGAATCGCCTTTAAAGCACAGGAAAAGCGGCAAAACCTCGACAATGATGCCCTTGGCCAAAAAGGGCGTATGCGTTTTTTCCTGAATATATTCAGGAAAAAACGCATACGCCCTTTTTGGCCAACCAAGCAACCTGGAAAGGCAAATCAGCGCTACAAAGAAGTCTCGCTTCCCATCGGTCAAAAGGGCCATGCTGAATAAAGTGTCAAAACCAGAAATGCAGGGCAGGCCATGGAGAAACGGGAGCCTTGCTACGCTGATGGGCGGGATGTAAATTGGCAACAGCCACTCTGGAGAAGTGTACGGTGTGTCCTGAAACATCTACAAAGCTCAGCTTAGAGAGCATAGGGCACTTCCACTCATGGGCGTATAAATTGGGAACACTAAAAATCAGCAAGACACAGGCACCCCAAAGTTTAGGGCTGCTCTGTTGACAAGAACCTCCACTTCGTTACACCTTAAATATCCCAGGAAAGAGAAAAATGGATAAAGAAGTTGTGGTCCTTATGTACAATGGAATATCACTCAGCCATGAAATCAACGTCAAAAGGCTAGTAGCAGCATGATGAGTGGATTTAGGTACGACCATTCTAAGTGAAATAAGTCACACAGAAAAAGACACTTATCATAAGATATCACTTATAGAGGGAATGTAAAAACCGCTACCCTTGAACTGAATTACAAAACAGAACAGAGTCACACGTTTAGAAAACACACTATGGCTGCCTAACGGGAAAGGTGAGGTGGAGTGATGCATAAAACAAGGGTTTCAAATTAGCTCAGATACCGTTCCATAAACCCAATATGTAATAGACAAGACCTACTCCTTGCTCAGTGAACTGGACTCAACACCCCCTATTCACCGCCCAAGAATATATCTGACTAGCAAGAATCTTAAAACCTGTGTATTGACATCTCTCTGTAAGTCAGTCAAGTGGGTGTAAAGCGGCATAAACACAGCAGTGAAAAGCAGCTAAACCCCATTATAAAAATCAATTACTTTTAAAAACCCGTGAAACAAAGACAGTGAAAGAGAGAGAAATTCTGACAAAATTCGTTCAGGGGCTGTGATGCCACCTGGATTGACCATATCTAGACCCACAGCTGATTGAGACAGAAGGGTGGACACTCTTGGGGCTGAGAGTTTGGTTGAGTTTGGGTGAGCAAACGCAGACCCTTTAAAGTAATACTGCGTGGTACCCATCCCATGGGTCCCAAATCTCCAGGTTCAAGGGCATCTTCCTACATCGAAACCATGCATGAGAAACCCAGAAGAAGGTACACCGTGTGAACGGGAAAGGTTTGTAAAACGCACCTCATTTCTCATCTCCTTGTGCTCGGGTTCGCCATTCCAGCCGCTTTACTAGCAATCTCCCTCCTTGGAGAATCAGCACCTTTAACCTCCTGTTCCATACAGGTTGCAATTTGTCCTGAGGATGTACGGGAAGAGGGGGAACCAATGAGAGACTAGCTCTAGGTGCTGGGACCGGCACAGGTCACTCTATTTTCCCATCAGGAAGAAGAATTAACCACAGGCTCAGTCTGCCGCCTGGAACCAGAATAGGGCCTGAAGCAATCCTGCGCTTTTGCGGCTAACTCCCAAAAAAGTGAGTTGAAAAATGGAGCTCAGGGGCACTGCAATTCACAAACCTGCAGAGTTATAAATGTTAACTCTCGTCCACAAATAGATTGAGGGAAGGCAAAGAAGAGGATTTGAAAGCAAGGCAGAATTGCAGGAAAGAGATTTCAGGAGGTAGATTCGAATCGCCTTTAAAGCACAGGAAAAGCGGCAAAACCTCGACAATGATGCCCTTGGCCAAAAAGGGCGTATGCGTTTTTTCCTGAATATATTCAGGAAAAAACGCATACGCCCTTTTTGGCCAACCAAGCAACCTGGAAAGGCAAATCAGCGCTACAAAGAAGTCTCGCTTCCCATCGGTCAAAAGGGCCATGCTGAATAAAGTGTCAAAACCAGAAATGCAGGACAGGCCATGGAGAAACGGGAGCCTTGCTACGCTGATGGGCGGGATGTAAATTGGCAACAGCCACTCTGGAGAAGTGTACGGTGTGTCCTGAAATATCTACAAAGCTCAGCTTAGAGAGCATAGGGCACTTCCACTCATGGGCGTATAAATTGGGAACACTAAAAATCAGCAAGACACAGGCACCCCAAAGTTTAGGGCTGCTCTGTTGACAAGAACCTCCACTTCGTTACACCTTAAATATCCCAGGAAAGAGAAAAATGGATAAAGAAGTTGTGGTCCTTATGTACAATGGAATATCACTCAGCCATGAAATCAACGTCAAAAGGCTAGTAGCAGCATGATGAGTGGATTTAGGTACGACGATTCTAAGTGAAATAAGTCACACAGAAAAAGACACTTATCATAAGATATCACTTATAGAGGGAATGTAAAAACCGCTACCCTTGAACTGAATTACAAAACAGAACAGAGTCACACGTTTAGAAAACACACTATGGCTGCCTAACGGGAAAGGTGAGGTGGAGTGATGCATAAAACAAGGGTTTCAAATTAGCTCAGATACCGTTCCATAAACCCAATATGTAATAGACAAGACCTACTCTTTGCTCAGTGAACTGGACTCAACACCCCCTATTAACCGCCCAAGAATATATCTGACTAGCAAGAATCTTAAAACCTGTGTAATGATATCTCTCTGTAAGTCAGTCAAGTGGGTGTAAAGCGGCATAAACACAGCAGTGAAAAGCAGCTAAACCCCATTATAAAAATCAATTGCTTTTAAAAACCCGTGAAACAAAGACAGTGAAAGAGAGAGAAATTCTGACAAAATTCGTTCAGAGGCTGTGATGCCACCTGGATTGACCATATCTAGACCCACAGCTGATTGAGACAGAAGGGTGGACACTCTTGGGGCTGAGAGGTTGGGTGAGTTTGGGTGAGCAAACGCAGACCCTTTAAAGTAATACTGCGTGGTACCCATCCCATGGGTCCCAAATCTCCAGGTTCAAGGGCATCTTCCTACATCGAAACCATGCATGAGAAACCCAGAAGGTGGTACACCATGTGAACGGGAAAGGTTTGTAAAACGCACCTCATTTCTCATCTCCTTGTGCTCGGGTTTGCCATTCCAGCCGCTTTACTAGCAATCTCCCTCCTTGGAGAATCAGCACCTTTAACCTCCTGTTCCATACAGGTTTCAATTTGTCCTGAGGATGTACGGAAAGAGGGGGAACCAATGAGAGACTAGCTCTAGGTGCTGGGACCGGCACAGGTCACTCTATTTTCCCATCAGGAAGAAGAATTAACCACAGGCTCAGTCTGCCGCCTGGAACCAGAATAGGGCCTGAAGCAATCCGGCGCTTTTGCGGCCAGCTCCCAAAAAAGCGAGTTGAAAAATGGAGCTCAGGGGCACTGCAATTCACAAACCTGCAGAGTTATAAATGTTAACTCTCGTCCACAAATATATTGAGGGAAGGCAACGAAGAGGATTTGAAAGCAAGGCAGAATTGCAGGAAAGAGATTTCAGGAGGTAGATTCGAATCGCCTTTAAAGCACAGGAAAAGCGGCAAAACCTCGACAATGATGCCCTTGGCCAAAAAGGGCGTATGCGTTTTTTCCTGAATATATTCAGGAAAAAACGCATACGCCCTTTTTGGCCAACCAAGCAACCTGGAAAGGCAAATCAGCGCTACAAAGAAGTCTCGCTTCCCATCGGTCAAAAGGGCCATGCTGAATAAAGTGTCAAAACCAGAAATGCAGGACAGGCCATGGAGAAACGGGAGCCTTGCTACGCTGATGGGCGGGATGTAAATTGGCAACAGCCACTCTGGAGAAGTGTACGGTGTGTCCTGAAACATCTACAAAGCTCAGCTTAGAGAGCATAGGGCACTTCCACTCATGGGCGTATAAATTGGGAACACTAAAAATCAGCAAGACACAGGCACCCCAAAGTTTAGGGCTGCTCTGTTGACAAGAACCTCCACTTCGTTACACCTTAAATATCCCAGGAAAGAGAAAAATGGATAAAGAAGTTGTGGTCCTTATGTACAATGGAATATCACTCAGCCATGAAATCAACGTCAAAAGGCTAGTAGCAGCATGATGAGTGGATTTAGGTACGACCATTCTAAGTGAAATAAGTCACAAAGAAAAAGACACTTATCATAAGATATCACTTATAGAGGGAATGTAAAAACCGCTACCCTTGAACTGAATTACAAAACAGAACAGAGTCACACGTTTAGAAAACACACTATGGCTGCCTAACGGGAAAGGTGAGGTGGAGTGATGCATAAAACAAGGGTTTCAAATTAGCTCAGATACCGTTCCATAAACCCAATATGTAATAGACAAGACCTACTCCTTGCTCAGTGAACTGGACTCAACACCCCCTATTCACCGCCCAAGAATATATCTGACTAGCAAGAATCTTAAAACCTGTGTATTGACATCTCTCTGTAAGTCAGTCAAGTGGGTGTAAAGCGGCATAAACACAGCAGTGAAAAGCAGCTAAACCCCATTATAAAAATCAATTACTTTTAAAAACCCGTGAAACAAAGACAGTGAAAGAGAGAGAAATTCTGACAAAATTCGTTCAGGGGCTGTGATGCCACCTGGATTGACCATATCTAGACCCACAGCTGATTGAGACAGAAGGGTGGACACTCTTGGGGCTGAGAGTTTGGTTGAGTTTGGGTGAGCAAACGCAGACCCTTTAAAGTAATACTGCGTGGTACCCATCCCATGGGTCCCAAATCTCCAGGTTCAAGGGCATCTTCCTACATCGAAACCATGCATGAGAAACCCAGAAGAAGGTACACCGTGTGAACGGGAAAGGTTTGTAAAACGCACCTCATTTCTCATCTCCTTGTGCTCGGGTTCGCCATTCCAGCCGCTTTACTAGCAATCTCCCTCCTTGGAGAATCAGCACCTTTAACCTCCTGTTCCATACAGGTTGCAATTTGTCCTGAGGATGTACGGGAAGAGGGGGAACCAATGAGAGACTAGCTCTAGGTGCTGGGACCGGCACAGGTCACTCTATTTTCCCATCAGGAAGAAGAATTAACCACAGGCTCAGTCTGCCGCCTGGAACCAGAATAGGGCCTGAAGCAATCCTGCGCTTTTGCGGCCAGCTCCCAAAAAAGCGAGTTGAAAAATGGAGCTCAGGGGCACTGCAATTCACAAACCTGCAGAGTTATAAATGTTAACTCTCGTCCACAAATAGATTGAGGGAAGGCAAAGAAGAGGATTTGAAAGCAAGGCAGAATTGCAGGAAAGAGATTTCAGGAGGTAGATTCGAATCGCCTTTAAAGCACAGGAAAAGCGGCAAAACCTCGACAATGATGCCCTTGGCCAAAAAGGGCGTATGCGTTTTTTCCTGAATATATTCAGGAAAAAACGCATACGCCCTTTTTGGCCAACCAAGCAACCTGGAAAGGCAAATCAGCGCTACAAAGAAGTCTCGCTTCCCATCGGTCAAAAGGGCCATGCTGAATAAAGTGTCAAAACCAGAAATGCAGGACAGGCCATGGAGAAACGGGAGCCTTGCTACGCTGATGGGCGGGATGTAAATTGGCAACAGCCACTCTGGAGAAGTGTACGGTGTGTCCTGAAATATCTACAAAGCTCAGCTTAGAGAGCATAGGGCACTTCCACTCATGGGCGTATAAATTGGGAACACTAAAAATCAGCAAGACACAGGCACCCCAAAGTTTAGGGCTGCTCTGTTGACAAGAACCTCCACTTCGTTACACCTTAAATATCCCAGGAAAGAGAAAAATGGATAAAGAAGTTGTGGTCCTTATGTACAATGGAATATCACTCAGCCATGAAATCAACGTCAAAAGGCTAGTAGCAGCATGATGAGTGGATTTAGGTACGACGATTCTAAGTGAAATAAGTCACACAGAAAAAGACACTTATCATAAGATATCACTTATAGAGGGAATGTAAAAACCGCTACCCTTGAACTGAATTACAAAACAGAACAGAGTCACACGTTTAGAAAACACACTATGGCTGCCTAACGGGAAAGGTGAGGTGGAGTGATGCATAAAACAAGGGTTTCAAATTAGCTCAGATACCGTTCCATAAACCCAATATGTAATAGACAAGACCTACTCCTTGCTCAGTGAACTGGACTCAATACCCCCTATTCACCGCCCAAGAATATATCTGACTAGCAAGAATCTTAAAACCTGTGTATTGATATCTCTCTGTAAGTCAGTCAAGTGGGTGTAAAGCGGCATAAACACAGCAGTGAAAAGCAGCTAAACCCCATTATAAAAATCAATTACTTTTAAAAACCCGTGAAACAAAGACAGTGAAAGAGAGAGAAATTCTGACAAAATTCGTTCAGGGGCTGTGATGCCACCTGGATTGACCATATCTAGACCCACAGCTGATTGAGACAGAAGGGTGGACACTCTTGGGGCTGAGAGGTTGGGTGAATTTGGGTGAGCACACGCAGACCCTTTAAAGTAATACTGCGTGGTACCCATCCCATGGGTCCCAAATCTCCAGGTTCAAGGGCATCTTCCTACATCGAAACCATGCATGAGAAACCCAGAAGAAGGTACACCATGTGAACGGGAAAGGTTTGTAAAACGCACCTCATTTCTCATCTCCTTGTGCTCGGGTTCGCCATTCCAGCCGCTTTACTAGCAATCTCCCTCCTTGGAGAATCAGCACCTTTAACCTCCTGTTCCATACAGGTTTCAATTTGTTCTGAGGATGTACGCAAAGAGGGGGAACCAATGAGAGACTAGCTCTAGGTGCTGGGACCGGCACAGGTCACTCTATTTTCCCATCAGGAAGAAGAATTAACCACAGGCTCAGTCTGCCGCCTGGAACCAGAATAGGGCCTGAAGCAATCCGGCGCTTTTGCGGCCAGCTCCCAAAAAAGCGAGTTGAAAAATGGAGCTCAGGGGCACTGCAATTCACAAACCTGCAGAGTTATAAATGTTAACTCTCGTCCACAAATATATTGAGGGAAGGCAACGAAGAGGATTTGAAAGCAAGGCAGAATTGCAGGAAACAGATTTCAGGAGGTAGATTCGAATCGCCTTTAAAGCACAGGAAAAGCGGCAAAACCTCGACAATGATGCCCTTGGCCAAAAAGGGCGTATGCGTTTTTTCCTGAATGTGTTCAGGAAAAAACGCATACGCCCTTTTTGGCCAACCAAGCAACCTGGAAAGGCAAATCAGCGCTACAAAGAAGTCTCGCTTCCCATCGGTCAAAAGGGCCATGCTGAATAAAGTGTCAAAACCAGAAATGCAGGGCAGGCCATGGAGAAACGGGAGCCTTGCCACGCTGATGGGCGGGATGTAAATTGGCAACAGCCACTCTGGAGAAGTGTACGGTGTGTCCTGAAACATCTACAAAGCTCAGCTTAGAGAGCATAGGGCACTTCCACTCATGGGCGTATAAATTGGGAACACTAAAAATCAGCAAGAAACAGGCACCCCAAAGTTTAGGGCTGCTCTGTTGACAAGAACCTCCACTTCGTTACACCTTAAATATCCCAGGAAAGAGAAAAATGGATAAAGAAGTTGTGGTCCTTATGTACAATGGAATATCACTCAGCCATGAAATCAACGTCAAAAGGCTAGTAGCAGCATGATGAGTGGATTTAGGTACGACCATTCTAAGTGAAATAAGTCACACAGAAAAAGACACTTATCATAAGATATCACTTATAGAGGGAATGTAAAAACCGCTACCCTTGAACTGAATTACAAAACAGAACAGAGTCACACGTTTAGAAAACACACTATGGCTGCCTAACGGGAAAGGTGAGGTGGAGTGATGCATAAAACAAGGGTTTCAAATTAGCTCAGATACCGTTCCATAAACCCAATATGTAATAGACAAGACCTACTCCTTGCTCAGTGAACTGGACTCAATACCCCCTATTCACCGCCCAAGAATATATCTGACTAGCAAGAATCTTAAAACCTGTGTATTGATATCTCTCTGTAAGTCAGTCAAGTGGGTGTAAAGCGGCATAAACACAGCAGTGAAAAGCAGCTAAACCCCATTATAAAAATCAATTACTTTTAAAAACCCGTGAAACAAAGACAGTGAAAGAGAGAGAAATTCTGACAAAATTCGTTCAGGGGCTGTGATGCCACCTGGATTGACCATATCTAGACCCACAGCTGATTGAGACAGAAGGGTGGACACTCTTGGGGCTGAGAGGTTGGGTGAGTTTGGGTGAGCACACGCAGACCCTTTAAAGTAATACTGCGTGGTACCCATCCCATGGGTCCCAAATCTCCAGGTTCAAGGGCATCTTCCTACATCGAAACCATGCATGAGAAACCCAGAAGAAGGTACACCATGTGAACGGGAAAGGTTTGTAAAACGCACCTCATTTCTCATCTCCTTGTGCTCGGGTTCGCCATTCCAGCCGCTTTACTAGCAATCTCCCTCCTTGGAGAATCAGCACCTTTAACCTCCTGTTCCATACAGGTTTCAATTTGTTCTGAGGATGTACGCAAAGAGGGGGAACCAATGAGAGACTAGCTCTAGGTGCTGGGACCGGCACAGGTCACTCTATTTTCCCATCAGGAAGAAGAATTAACCACAGGCTCAGTCTGCCGCCTGGAACCAGAATAGGGCCTGAAGCAATCCGGCGCTTTTGCGGCCAGCTCCCAAAAAAGCGAGTTGAAAAATGGAGCTCAGGGGCACTGCAATTCACAAACCTGCAGAGTTATAAATGTTAACTCTCGTCCACAAATATATTGAGGGAAGGCAACGAAGAGGATTTGAAAGCAAGGCAGAATTGCAGGAAACAGATTTCAGGAGGTAGATTCGAATCGCCTTTAAAGCACAGGAAAAGCGGCAAAACCTCGACAATGATGCCCTTGGCCAAAAAGGGCGTATGCGTTTTTTCCTGAATGTGTTCAGGAAAAAACGCATACGCCCTTTTTGGCCAACCAAGCAACCTGGAAAGGCAAATCAGCGCTACAAAGAAGTCTCGCTTCCCATCGGTCAAAAGGGCCATGCTGAATAAAGTGTCAAAACCAGAAATGCAGGGCAGGCCATGGAGAAACGGGAGCCTTGCCACGCTGATGGGCGGGATGTAAATTGGCAACAGCCACTCTGGAGAAGTGTACGGTGTGTCCTGAAACATCTACAAAGCTCAGCTTAGAGAGCATAGGGCACTTCCACTCATGGGCGTATAAATTGGGAACACTAAAAATCAGCAAGAAACAGGCACCCCAAAGTTTAGGGCTGCTCTGTTGACAAGAACCTCCACTTCGTTACACCTTAAATATCCCAGGAAAGAGAAAAATGGATAAAGAAGTTGTGGTCCTTATGTACAATGGAATATCACTCAGCCATGAAATCAACGTCAAAAGGCTAGTAGCAGCATGATGAGTGGATTTAGGTACGACCATTCTAAGTGAAATAAGTCACACAGAAAAAGACACTTATCATAAGATATCACTTATAGAGGGAATTTAAAAACCGCTACCCTTGAACTGAATTACAAAACAGAACAGAGTCACACGTTTAGAAAACACACTATGGCTGCCTAACGGGAAAGGTGAGGTGGAGTGATGCATAAAACAAGGGTTTCAAATT